>NW_020955257.1:604687-709959 GCF_003031625.1 Empidonax traillii | reverse complement strand
CGCCTGCTGGAAACTTGGCGGGTTTGTCAGCCTGGGGAGGAGGGAGCGGGGGCGGAGGAGCCGCGCCGGGAGTCACCCCCTTGGGAGGGCGATCGGCCGGAGGGGGCAGAGGGGGAGGAGGAGGGAAAGTGAGGGAAGGTTTGCTGGAAGCAGGAGGTGGAGGCGGGGCGGGCAGGCTGGGCCGCCCGGGGCCAGCTGCGGGTCCCGCTGCGGGTCGGGAGGTGCTGGGGGGCTCTGGTGGCACAGTTGCCCTTGGAGCTTCGGCTGGGTGCGAGGGGTTACTGCCCGGCTTGGCAGCGCCGCTGTTCGGTGGGGCGGAGGGTTTGGGGGCTGCTGCTCGGACTCCGGAAAGCTGCCCAGGCCTCCCTGCTGAAAACAGGATGTGTCACACGTTATACTCCAGGACCGCCTCCCCACTCATCAGACAAAACAGTGCAGAGAGCAAGCTCTGCATCTTCCCCTCCCCGGTGGATACCCTAAGGGGTTAAATTAATTCTCCCAAAATATCTCGTATCCAACGGTTGCCCTCCTAATGTGGCTTAGGAGGTGAGATGTACTCCAATTGGCACAAGGGACTCTGCTTAGTTATGTGACGAACTGCTTAGAGACCCTGGCCCCTTCCCTTCAGTTTCTGCAAAATGAAACAGTGTAAGAAGAAGGTGCTTTTCTGCAGAGATCTGGGGTCCTTCACACCAGCCTCATCTGTCTAGTACATCCAGCTGAGCATCATTGAGTCCTGGTGAAAAGGTAGTTTGACACGCATCAAATTGCATCCTTGAAGTTAAGTGATTGCTTAGGTCTAAAAAATTCACACAAACTTTACATAAATCTCAACCCCATGAATAAACCCCAAGCTCTTAGAAGCAATGCCTCAAAGGCTTTCCAGGAGGCACAGGTGCAAATATTTTCTTTTCAACAGCAAATGCCCAAAGACTGTCGACTCTACAAAATGTATTTTCCTGAGTAAATGTCAAGGATTTATCACAAAGCAAGATGTCAAAAAAGGCATCTCATTCTATGCTCACACAGTCTGATAAGCATGGCCATAGTTTTAAGAACAACTCTAAGTAGCTGCTGCAGCTGAAGCTATGTGAGGAAGCCCTATCACATGCAGTGCTGTGCATCTTGGGCTTGCCTTCCAGGAGTAAAAACCCTGCAGGTAGAACCAAGGTCTTTCACTGCAAAAGCCTGCTTTGCTCTGTGCTGCCTGATCAGGCACCAGCTGCCCAAGAGCACCAGAGGTCATCACTGTGACTCTAACAGTCACCCCTCATTGATGCTGGCACTTCTTGAGGGGAAAGGAACAGTAGGGCTCCTGCACTTAACTTCCTCCTGTCATTGTGAAGCAACAAAATGCTTTTCAAGGTCAATAAATAACCGTGCTGGATCAAAACTATACTTTATAAAGTCCAGAGGGCAAAAATCTTAAATAAGAATCTTTAAAGTAACACCCAGGACTGTAATACCATAGAAGTACATGCTAATAGAGGGAAGGAAATATGACTTTGCCATTTGTGCTGAACTGATAAGCTCAGATTTCAATACTCTGAGGCACAATTAGAAATTTTCATTAAAATAATGTAAAAAGCTCAGTTAAAGAGATCTATTCAATCTCTTTCCTACCCAGCGTGCAGAAAGCTTTTTATTTACATTTTAGCAAATAAGGCACATGAGATCTAGAAAAATGGCTTCAAGCATGTTACTAATTGAGCCCTCCATGTTTACACGATGAACTAAAGCTTCAGAAAAAAAAAACAATAAAAATCAATCACTAAAGCTATTCTCAAAGTGTTTTTATCCCAGATCACTGCTCCTGTCAGCTATGCTTTCATACAAATGAAGTCCTTACCTGTCATGTCCCTCTGGCCTGCTGGTCTGAGAACAGGAAAGCCACCAGCAAATAAACCTCCCAGAGGCTGCTGAGAGCCACCTTTATTGATGGCTGGATTAACTCCATCTCTGTTAGCTCCTTTGGGTTCTGTTAAAAAGAACCAAAACACAGAGTATATCAGAAAATCATTTCATCCTTGCCCTGAGACTGCTAAGGCTTGGCACCAACAAACAGCCAAGGCTAGACTTTTCCCTCTACTGTTACTACAATAAGTGCCATCACTCTCAGACCTGTAACTTGGAGCACAGCACCCTCTGGTGCTCTTTAATGTCACATTAATTGTGACACCAAGATGAAGTTGTGTTAAATTTATGTTTCCAAAATTTTTTGGCACTTTTGTTCTTTTAATCTAGTAAGGAACAATTCTTCTGCTAGAGCCAACAATTGTTCATTAATTTTTTTATTAAGAAACTCTCAAGGATTTTTTTTTAATCATGATTTTTTTTTTTCTGGACAAGGAATGCCTGTTAAGGAGACATCCAGTTACAGACTTATCATGAAATGTTAATAGTTACTGATCTCAGAGCAGGATGCAAGCTTAGAGAGTGTCCCCTCTCTGCATCCTAAAGCCATATGAAGATACAGACTTTGCTGCCCTTCAGTTTGAAACTGTTCAAGGGATCTCCACCCACACCTGAGGCCTCAGTGAAGCTCCCTCAGGCTTTGCTGAGGAGCACATACTTACTTTCAATCTGTGGGGCACTGCGGTCATTGATTTGAGTCACTTTTCTTAAGCGAGTTCCCTGCTGGATATCAGCCAAGAGTGCACTTCGTGCTTTCTGATCTTCTTTCCGCAATTTCGGCACTTCTGAACTAGACTGTTGACAGTAAGAGCATTAAATAGGAGGTGCAGACAAAAATTCAAGCTTAGAAAGGATACACAGGCAAACATGGGATAGAAGATTTGAAATACGCCCCCCCCCCTTGTCAGCTGGCACTTCAAAGCCTTTGAGTTCAGTCAACAAGAACAGCATTCACCTGTGCAGGAGGCAGGAAAGCTGAAAGTTTAAATATAACACAAATCTAATACTAATGGAGCTAATACTGTTGATATTAAATGAAATGTGACCTCCTACTTGGCCATTTATGGCCTCTGTACAACTCCAGCTCTGACTTGCTCTCTCAGCCCTTTTCATGCTATTTACAATGCTTTACAACAGAGATTTTACATGCCACATTAGAATAAATATGTTTTATCCACTTAGGATAGCCTTAGGGAAAAAAGACAGATAAATGCATACTGCATTTATATTTGAGTGTGATCATTAATTAACTGAGAATGTCTTTCTGTATTGGAGATTCACACCATCTTGAGTAGACTGCCTTTAGAACAATATAATTATATTGTAGTAACTTTTCTGCCCTAACCAAGCTCCACAGATGTAAATTCAAGTCACAGTTTAAAGTTTTGTAATAAAATGTCAATATTCTTTATCCTTATTTCATCAAGCTTCCTGTTACTAAAAAGAAAATAAATCAGATCTTTAAAAAATTTGGACGTTTCACTTTCTTGAAGCAGATATTAACCAGCATTAATTATTCTAAACCTACTGTGGTTGGCAGAGTGGTCTATTTCTAAACCTGTTGTTGTTATAATAAGGTTGTTATTTCTAAACCTATTGTGGTTGGCAGAGTGGTCTAACAAAGGGGAATCTTCACCTCAGATGAGCAGTGAGCTGCTTGCTTCCAAAATTCCCAGAGGTTAGCTAACTTCCTAAAGAGAATGAACACCAGAAATGTTTCCATATTCCTTAATTTTAGCATCATAGTCCTAATAAAGCAGAACAATACTATCACACTTTAAAACAAACAAACAAACAAACCCCAGCTTGGTAATGGCATTCTGAAAGCAAAACAGAAACTTGGAAACACTTAACCAGCTGCTGAGTTAAATGAAGTCTCTAATTTGCTAATCCCGAATGAAGTATTCTACCAGTACGATATCGTTCGTGGTTATTTTTGTACTTGCTAAAAAACAAACAGACAAACAAACAAACAACAAATCCAAACCGAGCAGGCAGGATTTGCCGCCCCCCGCTAGATGGGGCTGCAGACCGCCGCTAAACGCCGCCGCATTCCCGAGCCGTGATGTAAAACCGCGGAATTACAACCTGACTGATATGTAACCATGTGTTATTTAAAAATATTAGGAAAATCCCCACTGTTACTTAGTTTCCTCATTTGAAACGGCGCTGGATGCCCTTGTACTTCCAGAACAGCGAGTCCCACAGCCCATTAAGACGCCCCAGAAGAGCTGCCCGTGTCAGCAGCGTCAGACCATGTACCAGCCAGAAACTGATTCCACACTCATTCTCTGGAAGCTAACAATACTTACTGTGAAAAATGGAAATACCATAACTGGAACAAGGGTGATTCCCTTCCTCACAAAAGCTCTTTATCAGTATCTTCAATTTCACGCCTCTCTACCACCATTAATGACTTTGCTGAAGCAGGACAAGCAGGATCTAGAGGGATCTGACCAAGACCTACGTTTAAAATTAGAACCAGCAGCTGTCTTTTCGTTTCCAGGTTCAAGTGTCCATATATTATGCCAGCTGTCCACTTCGCTTCCCTGATCCACTTCTCCGAGCAAACAGACTATTGGAATATAAAGTCTTGATATCCAAATAGTTATTAGGCTAAAATAGCCCACTTTTGGCAACTTATAATTTGCAAGTGACCCATGACTTGGTATCAATTTGACATGGTTAAGGCATTAATTGTTTCACAATTTGTAGCGCAAAAAAGCAGGAATACTATTCTGCTGGTGCATAATGCAGCGTAACAAGCTGCCTTTCTCTTGCAAATACATCCCCTCCAAGCATGACTCCATCCTATGCCCCAGCTGTTTCTTCTTGCTCCTTATGAAGGTAAGAGAGAGAATCTTGCACGACCAGCCTGGTGGACTCGGGTGATTGATTAGCTGCTGAGTAGCTCAATATGGATTCTCTTTTTTTCATTACGAAGTCAAGGTGGCCTGGGGTGCAGTGTTGCCTGGTTGCACAGTGGTCAGAGCCCCTTTGGATTTCTTGTTTGCTGCCTGCACTCCCGAGGAAGTGACAATCCTTGTCAAAAATCGTTTCACCAGGTAAGCATCTCACTCATTCACCTACTGGTGCCCTGTGTTTGCACATTTCTGGTTTTACCATACTGCTCTTTGATACACAATCAGAAAGGAACCTTTTTTCCTCTGATGAAGAAATAAATCTAGGATTCATGCTCATGCTGTGCTTTCAATCCAAAGCACCAGAACAGACAATAATTATGTAAGTTCTCCATCAAGAGAAAAACAGAAAGAAGAACTCTTTTGGCAGTCAAATCTGCAGTCCCTATCACATGCAATAGAAGTGTTTCAGCAGGAAGACAAATTTACTTTGAGAGGAAAAACAGCTGCAAGACAAAAGATGTAATTCTTAGTCTACTTTCTACCCCACCATCTGCAGGGCAGCCTCATTTATTTACAAATAGAGAAACATCTCAGTATTTCAATGAAAATCAGAAAGGAAGAGGAGAAGAATGTGAAGATCATTCTTTTTATCAGATTCCAGAGTTGCCTCAGGTAACACAGAGTGAAATTAAATTCCATACTTTACTTACATGAATAGGTAAGGGAACGGTGGGTTCTCATTACCTTAGCAACCACTAGGTTATTCTGCTACTATTTCAGACATAAAGAACGTCATGTTCAATACGTACTTAGAAACAGAACTGAACAAATCACGCATGTAAATTACCTGAACATAACAGAACGACTTCCTTTTCATCTCACCCAACTCCACTACATTTTGTCTTTGGTGGTCTAAATTACACACTCAGCTATGCCATTCAATAAAGTATAGGATCAATGCTTGGGCTATCTGTCAGGTCTCCAAAGTACCTGCAAACAGGAAAATACCATAAAATCATAATATTTAGAGTGATGTTTCAGAGTGTAAATCCCAGTGATTTTTCCATCATTCCAATGATGGAAATACACGTTTCAAAATTTGGAGCTTATAACTGAGACTGGCAAAGAAATGAATGAGGACAAATGTCAAATGTAAAACTGAAAATGACTGGATGACAAGTTCTAGCCATATCTCTGAAATGAAAGCCTTCATCCTGAGTGCCACAAGCCTGAACCTGGCAGGGGGCTCCAGCAGTGAGCCTGCTTGAGCAAGTGTGGCAAGGAGGGGTAGCACACTCCTCTGGTATATCTCATCCTTTCAGAAAAAGCAGCGTGAACAAAAATGGAATTACAAGTTCAGTTCTGGTCTACAGATCTTTAAAATTACATTGTGAAATCCTGGAGATGCACAAGAAAGAGCTAAAGCAGTATTCAAAATCCTGGAGGCAGCAACTCAGATGTTAGCAGCCCTGAAGTCTATCTGAGGGGTGGTCTGCCTGCACAACTCAACCTGTACAGGGAGAGGGTGGTGAGGACTCAGGCAGCAGAGGCAGGTATTTGGCGAATTAATGCAAGATGCAACCAGACAAGCTGCAGATGGCAGCAGAATATCTGTCTCCTGATTTTCAGATCAAGGCTGGATCCTCTCTGGCAGAAATGCTCTTTGTGAAGCACAAGCCCTGGGCCCTGTACAGGTGTTGCTGATGTGCAGTACCCTGCAGTGGGGGTAGAGGGGTGGGGGTCACAGCCAGTGGTTTGCAACAGCTTCTTTCAGTTTGGAGATCTGTGAAAATGGATCATTTCGTTTAGGAAAACAACTCTGTATTTTTACACTGTATGGACCTGAATAACCACAGTCTTAACACCCTAAATTGGATTGTATCAGACAAATTAAGAACTGAGAGTCTTTTCTAAGGAAACACTGACTGAAACCCATGGCAATGAGCTCCATGTCTGGGTACACTGCTGTGATACTCGTGTCACATTCAGAATGTCACATCTTGCAAGACAGATGGGAGCACTGATCTACCCTCTAGGCTCCTGCAATACTTAAAATATTTAAGAGGTATATGAGCTCAGATACTAAAATGCTTAATACAGGAGACACCAGCCATTGGAAAAAATTTATACTAGCACTAAGTATTATCTCCAGATTTTAAAGAGTACCTCTGCACACAGAAAAGGGTAAATCCTCCGGACTACGGGCAGGTAGTTCAGATCACAGTAGATACATACACTGTCCCATAAATGGGTTATATTTACTCTGACTTTTAAATATGATCTTTAATGAATTTGTAGAACACTTTAAAGCAGTGTAAGTCTTCACAAACATGATAACTGCAGAAAAAAGGTACCTCTAGCCTTCTGGACAATCCAATAGCCAAGGAAGTATGGGTCTTTGTTTCAGAATGATCCCATAAGCTGATGGGAGAAGAGGATCCAGTACACTAGCTCTAACATAGGAGGAGCCATAAATAAGAAAATAAAGCATGATTCCATCCAAAGGCATTAAATACTCTTTTATGCAGAGAACTTAATAATACTGAGTATTTATGTATCATGACAGTGATTTCCCATTCCTGGTCACTTTTTATAGAAAACACTGCCAACAGCTATGTAGAAAATTTATTTTTTTATTTGAACTAGATATGAAAAACTAAAACAAACTAAGTCAAAATACATTTAGCTTATCCCTAGCTATCTATTTGATGAGATACATAATGAAAAAATTAAAAATCTATCAATTTGACATCAGTATTTTATTATGGGCAGAAAGAGATCTCTCTCTTGTGCTGATGATTTTAATTATTTCTATGAATCTAGTGGCAATCACCCTTTCTTTCTTCAGTCACCAATTTTTCTCCCCTAGATGACGACAACAAAAAAAATTCAATTCAGAGATCAAGCACAGATACTGTAGAAGGCAAAACTAGCATATGTTTTAGTAAAAGAAGAGTTTGAGGACACTCCTTAACAAACCCTGGCTTTCTTATTTTTCTCTGCCATCCTCAGCCAAACCTGCACAGGCATGGGCTGAGGCAAAGTGATCTTCACCAACACAGCATGCAACACCTCAGGTTTGGCTTTTAAGGCAGGGAAAAATAGTGTAGCAAGATAAAGGATGAGCAGAAAGCTCTAGGATGAGGAATATTTGATAATAGAGAGCACATATTCATGAAAACAGGAGTTATTGGGTAAGTCCTGGCATTCTTTGGCATCCAATCTGACATAGTTCAGAGACCCAACTTAAACTAAGAAATGCAAAAGTCTACAAACATGCCAAGGCACAATTAAAACCAGCATGTAAAATGGCAGACAGGGCAAAACCAGCAATAGCTGTGTAGGCAATGTAGTCAGTAATGTGATAGTGCCATGTCTAGCCAAAGAAACTGCATCAAGAGTGAGAGACAACTAAAGCATTTAAACCTTAAATCAGGGACCTACAAAGCATCAAGGAGGAGCATGGGCCAATGGAAATATAATAAAATGCCCCAAATATTATTCCTATATTAATAATAACTGAAATTCTGGTGTAGAAAATACAGATTTTCAGGAAAGAGGACAAATAAGATGAAGCTAGCTGTGTAAGGCTATGTGCGTCACGCCAGAAACGGCTGAGACTACTGAGAGGAAAATACAACTTGTTTGGAGTTGGTAAATCATCTGAGGAAAGATGATGAGTGTTCTCACTGCCCATATGGCACCACAAGATACTCTAAGTAGGAGAAGATAAAGGGAGAGATTGTGACTGGGTTCCCCACCCAGCCACAAAGCTCCTGTTCATTTGAAGGAAAGCCAGGCACAGGCTTGGTGCTCACAACAGTCTTGAAGGGCACAGACCTTGAGTAAGGGGCCTCAAGGGGCAACAATCTGCTAAAATACCCTTCAGGGAACACTGATGATGAAAAAGAATGGACTAAGAACAGGGAAAACCTGCTCGTGATTGACTTACTCCATAACTTCCTTCCACTTAACCACAAGCTGCTGACCACAAGTCTTCCATAAGGAGATCTCTGTAACCATCAGGACTAAGTTATTTAAATAAATTTAGCCCTTAAAAGACTTCATCCTTCTCAAAACCAGAACTGACAGAATCAAAATAATATTGACAGTAACGTTCCAGAACATTCTGACAAACTACAATGTCATAACTTTTTATTGAAAGAACCATGTTGTTTTGGAATGAAGTAAACATGGAAGCTGACCAGCATGTCTTCCTTGACAAAGCACAAGATTATAAAAGTCATCTATGCATTTGTAGCTCAACATGAAATCTGAAACCCCAGAGGAACTTGTTTTCCCAAGATCAATCCACTATTACTAGTTTAGAATTATGCCAAGAATTCATAATTTTATACTCGCAGCAGAAGCAGTTTGCCCAGCAGGCAAGAGTGGTGCTTTAACAAAGAATTCTCAAACCAGCAGCTAAAATCTCTACCAGGAATGTACCAAGAAAAGCAATAGCAACAAAAAGAAGTAGCTTATAAAATAATAAAACAAACCCAGTTTCCAGCATTATCATCCTTCTTGCATTTATGTTACATATGCATCAGGTGTGATTTCATTCATGCACTGTGAAATGCAAAATAAAATAATCAAAACAATCCCCCCCTTCCACCTTAAGGAAAAATCCAACAAGACTCAACAACAAAGCAGATAACTTCTTTTATTTTAAATATTTTAAGCTGTTTGTTTCTAAGAAGCTTGCGAGATCTGGTACATGCAATTTTTGGTTCTATTCACAAGGGAGCCCTGACCTGTGACTTAAAGGTCTTTAATTATGGAATACTTTGCCATGGTGCAAGACTCCACCTGTACAGTCAATCTCAAGATCAGAGCCTCTTCTTGTGTTTCTGCTGCGCAGCATAGGATGAAACTAATTCATTCTTGGCACTTGGTCTACCCGGTTAAACACAGCAATCCCTCAGTCTCCTAGCAAGCTGAGCTTCAAATGCTTCCCAGGTGAGGGGGAACTTTCCAGCCAACTTTTCTGAGGGAATACACAAGAGGGGACCTGCCAAATAGCTTCCTGGCAGCTAGTGAAATCATTGTTTCAAGAGAATGACAGGAGTAGCATTTGACAATTCCATCTACACCCAGCTCAGTGCTGATTAACCACAATCTCAGCGTCCATTGCCCAAAGTTCTGCAATCTGAACCTGCCGGGTTGAAAAGGTCATTGAGCAATGTGTGTACTTAGATAGGCTGTGTCTACACAGACCTTGTTGCTCAGCTTCTAGCAAGGGAAGTACTGTGCAAAAGTTGTTACAGATCTCTTCCCAATGTTACAGCCACCGCCTAGTCCTGGCATTAGTCCCAAATAAAGAGGCATTTCAGTGTTAGCAGAACCTGGTTCCTGCTGTGCATTAGCATCTACCTGCTTGAAGTTAGCAGCACACACAATGGCAGGGAACAGAACATAAAAAAATAGCATAGCAGGAGTTACTTTTTTCCACATTTATATTCCTAGTGCCCATTTCAAAGACTATCAGTAATCAATGCCACTGCACCCAATAAAACCCTCCGCATTTTATGTTAGCACTGCTCTATCAAACAATACAAAATTTTGTATACTGAAAGGTTCTCTTGCTCAAACAGAGCAGCAGGCTTATTAACAAGGGCACACTTAGAAGTTTTCCAATGCAGGTTGCTAAATTTCTATACCTGAATACAAAAATGCAACAGGATCAGTATGATGATTTATACCTGCTGAGTCATTGAGCTTTTCTGTTGGTGTTTAACTTTCTGACACCCACATTTGAAATGTAAATTCTGCCTGTTTTTTCATTAAACAAAATACACAGTAACAGAAGCTGCTAGAATGGAGGCAGTATAAAATTTAAACTACTCTAAAAGTGTTTCCCAGCAGTCCAGAAAGATCACAAGTCGAATACCAGAAATACCCTAAGACTGGCTTCAAAAATAATTTTGAACTTCATCTTTTGATTTCTAAATTTTTGGGATTCAAATTCCTATGATTGTCTCTGCATCAGTGAAGAGAGAACTTAAAACTCTTAGGTGAACAAGAAATCCTGAGACCGTGGGACTGCACTGAAAATGTCAAACAGCACAAGGCTGAAAACACTGCCATGGGAGCTGGTGACACTACTGCTGTTTATTCTCTCTGTCTATCACAGGAGGGTCCCCAGATTGACAAGGGATACCGTGACCAGTGACAACAAAAAATTCAACATGTGACAGCTAACACACATTACAGTTTAATCTCTCTCTGTTCCAAGAACAGTAGGCCATTTCTCCTACTCAGTTACATGTGCAGAATGTATCTGAATATTCTGAAATGCCTTTTAGCATCCATACGAAATTATGGTCAGCCTCAGAGAGGAGAATAACAAGAAACTAGCATTTCTTGCACTGTCACCTTTCAGCCATGCAGAGAAGTCCTACTCAAGTACTGCTATAATTCTGAGTTCTCTTTTAATTAAAAGGCTACAAGGGTAATATTAATTGACAGATGGAATTTAATATGTAGCCACTGCATATAGTACAGATGGGGCACTGATTTTTCAAGGTATTATTACCTTGTGATTAGAATGGTAAATTAACCTATTAGCTCTCTGCAGCTAGGCTGCTTCTAGTATCTGGGCCCGATCATTTACAGCTGGGAACTCTACAACACGCTGCAATTTCCATACTTGTGTGTGTAAAATTACACGGATTAAAAACAAAGAGAAAGAATGCTCTTTAAATGCTTTCCATTCCATTCAGACATGTAGAACACATGACATTATGAAGAAACTTGCAAAACAGAACTCACCAGCTAAATATATTAAAAGTGGTGATCTAAGAGATTTCAGATAAAGCATTCAAGACTAGAACCAATGAATATATGCAGTACATGCCCCTCTACCTGTCTCTAGATGAAACAGAGAAATGTCAGCCTAGTATTTATGTTTTCTTTACATCTTCCCAGTTCCCACTTGCCCTTTCTGTGTTTGTTGACTACAAGAGTAGAAGGCTACAGCAGCAACACTTTGAGATGCCATAGCTATGCAGTCCCACATTCTCCAATAGCTGAAAATTAAGTCAAATAAACCACACAAAGACAAAGTATTTTTTTTTTCTACATAATTGCCTCTCAATTTTTAAGAGAGCAGAGTGGTGCGGGATATGATATATTACAATACTATAAACCAGTTTCCTTTATTTTGGCTGGAATAAAGCACTCTCAAAAATTTCAGCCATGCTTTACCCAGCACTTAGCACACAGTCTGTATGACTGTCAGTTATCAGCAAGATTACCAAGCTGCACTCTCTCTCACTCCAGTATGTTTTACCTATCAGCAATAAACATTACGATTTAATATATCCTGGCCTAGGAACTCCATGACAAAATTCTAAATATCATCTTACTCACGGCTGGCATGAAATTTTCGTAAACACGTTCCTACATATTTTGTAACTGGCACCATGCCTGATTTTGTTCTTTCAGTGTTATCCTTGCATGTCTAGGGATTTGAATGAAAACTTGAGAAATTACCTTAATTTTTACAGTAAATAATTAGCAAGTGTGCCCAAACATTTCTGCATACGCACACTCATATGCACACATTCTCTCATACTATATTTGGTAAGACCAAATCAAAATAGCATAAATCATCATTATCTTCAGCCAGGATGTTTTACATATGTTGTTTGTTCTCTTTCCACAGAACAGTAATGCTAAATGTCATAGGAGCAAAACCAACTCCCACACAACTTCAGATAAGCGCTGTAGCTCTCTGAATTTCTTGGGAAGATTGAAGGAAACAGCTCAGCAAGGTTTGCACTCTAACAGCTGCATGAAGGAGAGAAAAAACCAACCCTTCCCTTCCCCCCCCAAGGAAAACTATCAGGTGATGTTTTTCTGAGCCTTTATCACAGTGTTATATCATGATAAATTGCTTTTCTGAGCTTTTTATTACAAGAGTAGAAAATAATATCAGAATAACAAACTTCATAAAGGCTGACAAGTGTTTGTCTACAACAGTAATTCAATTTTTTTTTAAATTTTAACTAGATAAGAATGAGGTAATCATTAAGAATAACCTGCATGCCAGTCTAGCATTCATCATTATTTCGAGTTTCACATTTCTATCACCAAAGTAAGCATATTCCTTTCTTCTCCTGCTATCCTAGTTTTCAATATGACATAAGACAGCAAATAAACATCTGGGGCCACTTTATTGGCTTTAACGTTCTGATCCATTGTGATTTTTGGGGTTAATTTCTATGCTAAGATTTTATCAATACAATTCTTGAGAGAACAGAAGCATTTTCTTAAACTCCACGAACATATGAATCATTAAACAAACATCTTCTCTGAATAAGGCACAACCCAGCAGGGCTGCTACAAATCCACGCTTCCTTCAACATTAACATTTTAATAGGTGATGACTGATCTTAGCATTAGGAATTCATACATATGCAGGTTACACAGCAGTGAGCAGCCTTCAATGCACACAAAAAGTGAACATGTTTTTTCAAAGCAAAATTCTCTCTTGACGCTTTTCTTGGGAAATTAGGCAAAGAACATTTTTAATCAGTCTCAGTGGTGGCACCTAGTCCAGAAAGTATGACAACCCAAAACTAACCAGGATGCCATATGCCAAACTAGAAGACAAGAGTGTTAAAAGAAACAGAGGGGGAATAAAAAGAAGTTTTTCATGAGCAGAAAGTTTTAAAAAACTCTAATCCCACCACCCTCTTCCCCCAAAACAACAACAAAACCCTGTTAAAAACCCCACCTTACATGACACACACATGCCCATAAATTGAAACAGCTTTTGAACAAGCACACTAATGCCTCATTTCCAAGTTTCTTTTATTAAGTTATAGGGGAAAGCAAACAAGAACAGAACTGAATTCTGTAAGCCACTGCCAGAAAACACACTGGGGCGCAGTTTTATTCTGCCTACTCATCTCACTCATCTTTATCTATGACCCCCTGAAGGCAGGCATTTGAAGACATGCTCAATTAATCCAATTAACTATATTTACATTTTGACTCAGCCACCTACATCTGTTGTGGCAGATACCCTAGAATTCCCTCCTGTGAACTCCACTTTATTTTCTTCTAAGTTTGCTTTAACAGCCTGTAGCTTTTTAGCTGCTGGGCACAGGTGGCTCCTAGCATGTCATAAATACCATCTCCAATTCACTTTACTATTGCCTTGCAACAACTTGTGTGAGCAGAATTCAGTATAAGTACTTACAGAATACCAGCAAGTTCAAAAATCTTAGAAAACAGTAGGAAAGAACCTAACTTTATTTTGCCTTAAGAAGAAGTTAATAGGACGAAAAAGCTAAGTGTGCACAGTGCTTAGAATTTCCACAAAGTAAAGACTGCAAAACTCTTTGGGATTGTGGCTCACAATATTCACAAAGAAAATGTACAGAGAAAAACATAATGTGGGAACTACTTCTTCTAAAAATCTCTTGATAATGAAAGCAAGAGGAAAGCATGGTTGTTATCCATAACTAGAAAAGCAAGACAAGTCTACGGTACCCCTGCAAGGGCACCATGCAAAACGACAGGATTCTAAACACCCCCCTCCCCCCCCCCAGTCATTTTTCTTTTAACACAAATCAAGTTAAACTAGTGGCTCACCCGCATATCAATAGTGAATTTAAAACCTAACTTTTAATTGCTAACATGTAAATATTACTCTGGTTTAATGATACCAGTATAATAAAAATCACAGTGCTGTTTACTTTGGAACTTTTCCAGCTTCTGGTCGAACAATATTTACTTGGTTTCAAGGTTTTCCTTAAAGCTACATGCCTGTTAAAATTTTTCCTTCTTCCAACCCCCCAATGGTAAATTTAGCAGCTGTAACAACAGCTGGGCAGCTTTGCAACTGTAAAAGACAGATGCCAATTTCTAGAAAAGAGCTTTCCAGTAAAAGAAAATAGAGTCTGTAGCAAGTGTTCATGGACTCCCCAGCTATAAGATTTTACTCCGTAACTTGGCACCAGCTGGAGAGCTGACACACTGTGCTTCTGCTGAACTCACCAGGCAGATTTCAAATCCTGTCTCTTATTCAGTTTTAACAGGGAGAAAAAAGAATGTTCTGCTGTGTTACTTCACTAATTATTTATGTTGGTTCATGTGCTCTTTTTAGTATTAACACTCATTAAAAGGAAGGTTTTAATATCAGACATTATTTAGAAATACATGTAGTTTGTATTGTATCACCAAGATAAAACTGACTCTAAAGTCTGTGTATTTTATGCACAGATCACACCATTTGAAACAGAACTTACGAAAGTAAGCCTTCTTGTACCAAAACCCTATCATGGTAGTGGTTTTAGTCATCAGAAAAGGAGGAGAGCAAAAAACCCCAAACTTGTTCATAGTGGTCCTTAGGGGTCCTCTTAGCTTTCCCAAGTAATTCACAATTGACATATGTTAGAGGAGTCTAAAAATGTCTCTAAATATTTTAGGGAGCTCAGTTTATTAGGATAAGAATATTTGCAGCTTCTGTTGACTTTAATTGCAGCTGTGAACATTAGGCTGTTCACAATATGCAGCCCACTTATTTCAGCATCTAACTATAGGTTGTGCACCAGCCCAGAAGAATTGCTAACTGAAAACAGTGCTCATGGTGCCAAAGTTAGAACAGAGTACTAGAAAGAATCAAACACTGCTTATTTCATTTGCTCTCTTCATCTTCACAACTCATGGAGACTTGTACAAAATGGTTCGGCCTATAAAGTAGCAGAGAGCAACATGCAAGGAAATCTCCTTCTGGAAAAAAAAAAAAGATAACATAAGAGCATTATGAACATTATCAAACAAAATCAACAGACCTTCCTGGGAAAAAAAAACAGGCAGAGATGCCAGGGAATGCAATAGAGAAATAAAGTTCTAAAAAAAAAAAAAAAAAAAAAAAAAAAAAAAAAAAAAAAAAAAAAAAAAAAAAAAAAAAAAAAAAAAAAAAAAAAAAAAAAAAAAAAAAAAAAAAAAAAAAAAAAAAAAAAAAAAAAAAAAAAAAAAAAAAAAAAAAAAAAAAAAAAAAAAAAAAAAAAAAAAAAAAAAAAAAAAAAAAAATTGAATTACATTTGAAGTACCATGTACTGTTTTATTACAGGGACTAACATACCCTGCAAAGAAGTACAGCAGTGACAGAAAAATATATGAAAAAAAGTCAGGAAAGATTTTATGACTTGAACACAACCATGCCAGGTTTTACTGCTTCAAAAACAGTCTTAGGAGTTTCAAAGCAGAAACAGGCTATGACCAATTGATTGCAGAAAAAAGGAAATTACTTAAACCGTGGTTTACCATAGGTACAATAATTGATTGTGAAGGTATGAAAATGTAATACTCTGAAAGTCCACTCAGAGCATCCCCTGTCTTATTGCAAACATGTTGGCAAGGCACATGTTCTACTTCATGACACACAGGGTAATGATCTGTTACAAGCGGTAATTGTTCCTGCACATGTACAAAAGCATATTGTGCTGTGTCCCCAGGAAGACGGCGTGTGCTAGAAAGAGCAAAACCTACAGCTGAACACTGTGAGCCTTAACAGGAACTGTAAGAAAGAGGATGAAGAAATTAATACTTACCACCTGCACATTACCAATACAAAAATGAGTTCCCTGTGGCAAGAGAAGTATTCATAAATGCTAGTCTCACCATATTCTCACATAATGAAATAGTTTCCAGGCCTTTTGATCCTGCACCCGAACAGTAAAAACAATTTTGAGCATGCACCCCAGTATACATATGTTTATTTATTTATAAATCATACACATGCATGACAGAAGTTCTAGTGTTTTCTTCCTGCACATTAATGAGTCATCTCACACCCATCACTTTTGGAGACCACTGCTGTGGTCAGAAGGACAAATGCCAGCAAAACAAGCATCTGCCCCAGGTATTTGATGTGAATATCCACGCCAGCATCCTGTGGGCTCTGAGCTGGCTACTATAGCTAAGCTTTTCCTAATAGAAATGAAAAGTCAGTCTTACCAGTGGTGGTGGTGGTGGTGGAGGGGGCCCTCCAGAAGGTGGTGGTGGAGGAGGCCCTCCAGAAGGTGGTAGAGGTGGTGGAGGAGGAGGTGGCGGCGGCGGCGGCACAGGCATCCGTTCGGATTTCGAGCTTCACGCAACTATGAAAAGTATAGCCAAAGTCTATGTCCTTGAGGAGAAGGAAGGGAGGAGAAAGAAAAGTGGGAAGAATAAAAAGAAAAAACAAAGAGGAATGTGTTTATACACTGCAAGCTGAAGATCGGCCAAATATCTAGCTCTCAGCAGACTGAAGACTTTTATACTGCACTGCTTCCAAAACTACAGTACGAACAGCCTCATTACAGTTATCTGATGACAACATTCATCTAAAGAGCAAGCCCATAGATCTGGACAAGTGCCACGAGTACCAAATGCATAGATGCCAGCCTGTCCAACTTTAACTATTATGTCTTGCCTTAATCTGGCCCATGGCCCTGAAATGCAATTCCACACAGAGCAAATCCCGGTCGACCACATGTAGACACTCCTGCAGGAACAAAAACTCTGTTGACTTTAACACCAGAGGTTTGCTGCTCTAACAACAGAGTAAGGAAATTTATAAGGTTCAATGGACTTGCTCAGTGATTCAAGAAGAAAAAAAAAAAAAAAAAGGGACTCTCCCCCCAATGATTGAATAGTAAATGAAGAAATTATTCTACAAATGAAAGCTTCCATTACCACATTGTAGCATGTAAGGACCAGATATTTCAAATATTAAAATCCCCTGTGTTTTCTTGCCATTTTTAGATGTTGACTTTTCACAATTCTTTAGTAACACACTGACAAAAAAGACATATATATTCATAAAAAAGCTGTATTTTTTTTTTAAATCTCCTGCAGAATGACAGCACATTACTCACTGATTTTCATCTCCAACCCAGCCCGTCTTAGTCATCTGTAAAGTTAACAAGCAACTCCTGTATTTCATCAGTAAAGTTGCAAGTGAAAGTCCTAGGTAGTGCCAGAGAGCCCTCTGCAAGCCATACTTGGTAAATTTTTTTGCTAGTGACTCTTGGATAAAAGCTTTGACTATAGTTTTACATCCATTGTTTCTACTAGCTTCTGAGACTCTTCACAATGTCATGTGAAACAGTGTTAAAAGCCCTACAATAATGCAAAATATGACATCTGCTATATCTTTCCTTTCTGCAGGGCTTTATCTTAACAAAAAATTACATTGGTCTGACAGATTTGCTCTTTACGCATCTCCACAGATTAGAATTAATTTTCCTGTCTTCTCCAAGGATTTAAAAACATTTTTCTCATTTTGATGTTTTACTAAAAATTGATGTTAAGTTGAAAGGACCACAATTCCCAGGCCCTATTCCCCTCATTTCTCCTTTCATTTTTTTAAAGCATGCACTTCATGCTTATCCAGAATCACCAGTATAAGGAGGAGGTACAAAAGTTAAATCTGGAAAAGTTCAGCAGAGAAGACAACATAGAAATGAGGCAATGCAGTCTTTAGGAGAATACCTGACTGTTTTGTTGGAGGGATAGTTTGGAAGAGGCAATGAAGCTAAAATGTTCACTTCCTACTTAGTGTATGTGAACAATATCCAGATAATACCTGAGTATTTTCCTTCTGCTGTATCTTGTAAAATACTTTGTGGGAGATTAAACATGCGGAGCCTCTGAAACACTCGCTTCCTCCCTTGAGAGATTACTATGCAAGGGACTCACACATCAAAGCACCCTGATCTGGAACAGAATTGGTTACAATCACTTTAATAATTGCTTAAGGAAACATTCCAAGAAAGCTGGCATCACAGTGTCTCCACCGTTTCACCATCATTGTAGCCCTACTCAAAAATCCATTAACAGAAGATATCTCTTTTCCTCAATTAAGCCATTCAAAAACAGACATAAGGAGAATGAGTCTTTCCAGCTAATAATATGTTTCGGGTTAGTATCTTCCTACCCTGCAATACAGGCCTTTTGTCTTCATTAAGGATTTAGAATGGGAAATAGGCTCCTAGTCAAATTAGAAAAAAAAAAATACAACCCACGCTTCTGTGGCAGACCACATGCATGGCAGCAGGAGGTAAAGCGTACTGGAGGCAAGCAGCAGTGAGGGAAAGGAAATGGGAAACAGCTCCTGGTATTTAGAAGTCACAATCTGAAATGCCATCAGGTGACTTTTCTAGCTGCCTCTCCACCAGTCCTTGCCCCAGCAGCCATTCCTCCAAATGATGCAGCCTAAATTCTAGGACTAGAAACTGTGTGACCACCTACAACCCAATATTCAGTGCAGAGGAAGTGTTCAGCATGTATCCCACTTCCATATCCTGAATCCTTCTGTCCAGTGACAGCAGGAAAAAAATGCATTTCAGGGGGCAGTAAAATCAGCCCTTGAATGGAATGCTGTAGACACCATAGAGATTTCCTCCCATGCTGTTTCATATCCTCTACAAATGAACCATCTTTCAGAAAATTCTGCATATGTGCCCTCTTCTGTCTCTTACCACAAATTCAGAGGCTTGATGTCCTGACCTTGGCATGCTTTTGTGCTCATAGGAAAATTCATGCTTTTTATACCACAACTATTACAGCGTATTGCCTACACAATGAATCATAGAATCATAGAATAGATTGGGTTGGAAAAGACCTCCAAGATCATCAAGTCAAGTGGGCTTTGAAAGCAGTGCTGCTGCTCTCAGAAGTAGACACTGTATGTCAATAAAGGCAGGCATCTTCAAGCCAACATACAAGAAAAAAAAAAAAAACAGGCTCTTAGGATTTAGTCATAACTGCACGATCTACGCTTTTTAATATGTAGGATTGGCTATGAGAACATCTTTTGTATCACTGTAGCTGTCTCGAGTGGTTTGTAGTGAAAGAAAATTATGGAGAAGACTGCAACACTTTCAATATATCAACACACATCACTTGGAGGCCTTTGTTCCTTGGTTAAAGGCTGTATTTCATTTGCCTCTCCCCTCATTCTGTCGGCAATTTCACACAATAACTTTAGAACATGCTGAGGATACAGATTTGCACATTATAAACTAAATAAATTCTGAATTAAAACCAAGAAAGGAATATCACATTGATCAGTTCTAATGTCTTATAAGAACCAGACAAGAGGAAAATGCCACAAAACATCCTTAAGGCAATGTGCTCTTTCTCCGCTGCTCTAAATATATATATATATATATATTTATAATTGGAAGAGCAGGATCCAAACTATCCTTGAGGGACAGAAATAAAAATATATAGTTTCAAAAGTAGGCAATAGGTGGAAGGGAGAAACCTATGTGTTTAGCCTCAGTTTTCTAAGACATGAAGCAATGTAAATCTTAGCTTGACTTAAACACCATAGAACAGAATCAGGCCCAACAATTACAGAATTTATTGAAAAAAAAAAAGAAAATCCCAAACCCTGCCTTTTCTAGTCCATCTCCCTAAAAAAGCAAGGTTGTGCACTTTTTTTAGTGCTTTCTGAAGTCTAATTTTAGGTGTCCCAAATAATGTGGCTTGTATCATTTCCCTTGGGAAGCTTTTTCACAGTCAAATAACTCTTAGTTCATAATGCCTGACACACAGCCTAATTTCTTTTTCTCTCAGTTTTAACCCATTTGCACTCCACTGCAGATGATTCTACCTTGTTCCAAGCAAATAGTTTCTTTCTCCTACCCCTCAGCATCAGCTTTGCGGAATGTAAGAACTGTAATTCAGAAATACATTTACAAGGACTTGTTATAGTTTTTGGAGTGTTTTACTTCTCACAAGTCAGTGAATTTCTCATCAGTCGGCAAACATTCTTCCTATTCTCTGATCTCAAAACAGTTGGTCTTCTTTAGTTCTATTGGTAAGGATAATTCTAAAACCGGTAATTTCAGGTGTCACAAATTGTTCCTTGCATGTTCACCCAGTCCTTGCTTGAATAACAGCTGGGTTTAAGAACCACAGTGCAGTCCTCAATGTAGAACTCAAGCTCCAGATTTCTACAGGCCCAAATAAAGTCTTCAACCAGACTTTAATTCTGAAGGATCAGACAAGATATAGGAGGGGTAGATTTTTCTTCATGGACTGCTCTCTCAAGTCTTGTGCTGGATTTGCCTGTGTGAAACACAAAAACTCTGTCTAAGCTTTTCTGTAGGTTTGGTCTCACTTTGCCCAGCTACCAGACGTACATAAGCTCTGACTCAAGCATTTCCCAAAGGTCTCCTCCTGAAGTATCACTGCCACAATCCCAGTCCTGGGCTCACACTAAGACAAAAAGTCCTGCTGGGAGCACAGAACTGCACTAAGAAACACTGCTTTTTGGACAGCAGCTGACATGTCCCTCGCCACAGCATCACTCAGCAGAACTACCATAGGTCTGCCTGCAAAAACTATTCTAAAATACCTTTACCCATCATAGAAAGTGAAGGCATGAAACAGCTGTATCTTCAATTTATTACAATGTCTAGATGGGGAAAAGACAGAGGAAAAAAATAAATCCCAATTATACACAAAAATTAAACACAAAAATGCATTTATACACAAAATTAGCTCTTAACTAGTAGCATTTTTTAAATTACTCAAGTCCTTTGGTCTTTAGGTGGTACAGTCAGTAGCACAAAACAACACAGTTGGAACTGTGGAAATGGGGCCCTTTTAATCAATTTAGAGAAAGGACTGCAAAATAATTGATTCGTTATTACTGGATTTGCAATCACTGCAACTGAGCACTCTGAGGTAGGTAATACAGCTTTGGGGAAATGTACATATGAAAAATTACATGTGAAAAAACCAGCATCAATAAGCATCTGCTTCACTTTCATGACCTGAAAAGCAGACAACTAGCCTGTGTCCCCATTTGCTCCTGTGAAACATCACTGAGGAACAGCTGAAATCACTGTTATGAGTACTCCATAGACCTTTTAAAGACAGTACAACACCTGATACAGAGAAGAGAAAAAAATCAGAACAATAGATGTGTGTTACATGGATCAGTTTTCCTGCTGTTGTATCTTGGATAAAGCTTCTGTTTGGAATGAGCTGGTTTAGACTGTAATTATAACAGAAGCAAACCATTTAATTTTTAACGTTAGATGCTACATTTTTATTCTTCTTTTTAGAGTGTGAATGACTTTTTGTGTGTAGAGAAATGAATGAGGAAAAATCAATACCTCCCAATATCCAGTCTCTTTTTTGCCCTGCAAAGATAACCCCATTCACAAAGACCTCGATAGTCTCTGCTGTATTTCAGACATTTAAGAGCAGTGCAGAAGTGTCAAACTGTTAGAACCTTCTTTTTACAGAAGAAAGGCAAATACTCATATACATGCCCACCTTACTCTATGTATATTTAAGCTTTCACATGTTTATTCCTATGTCTGACTAAGAAAACTCCTGCCTTTCACCATCTCTTAGTAGACAGTACCTGAATTGTACACAACCTGAGAGAAATTTCTGCTCTCAGTCACCATTTACACCACTGCAACTAAAGGCAGGATCTGGCTTTTTCAGAAATATACAAGCCTTGAAGGTCCTTCCTCCATTAAATACCTGATGAAACACTCTTAAACAGCATTTGTCTACACAGCATCTGTAGGATTGTCTCACAGCACGTAGCAGTATCCTGAATTTCAGCCAAGGACTGTAAGTTTCATCTCATCTTGGACTATTTCCACCAGGCTTAGTGCAGTAAAGGGCTGCACCTCCTTTCTGCCTAAAAAAACCCAGCATGACCCTTATTCTCTCAGGAGCCTGATAACACTGCAACAAACTGTCCAGGGTTGCCACAGCAGAGATTACAGGAATTTGGAGACACCTTGCTTCCATGTGTGCTGTGGGCAGATCTCTGCTGGGTTCCTTATGGTGCTGAGACCAGAAATTAGAGTGCTGTGCCTTGACAAACCTCCCTTCAGAGGCAAAGCTGTGCAGATGACTTCACATCCCTATAATGACTATTTCAGGGTGTAGCTTCCTCTGCTCCATGGGGATCTGTCAGCGAAGATTGATTGCTGTAAGGGAGCAGAATAAGAGAATTCATCATCCTCTTTTAAATAAGAAGTAAGAGAAAAGAACAACACACACAAAGAAGAAATATATTGTGCCTATTGTAGTATTAACCTGAAGTTGGAGAGTCCAAAGAAAAATGAGGTAAATTAGAAGCAATTAGGACTTGCACAAAGACGTAACTTTGCAAAGGAAACAATTTATACAAAGGGTTTCCTTGAAATGAATACCGTATCATCCACACAAAAGCAGACATGGCCTGTTTCACTGCCAGCTATACAAACAATGGTGAATTTGATATACAGTCATTAGCAACGTTAATCATTAGCCTAAGCTAAAGAAAGTGAAGCTTGGTGGAAGTTCAAGGTCACTGCCACATTCTGAAGGCAACTGTTTATTATTATACTCCTCAAGAGTTTCGGTGTCCACAGCACTTGAGCTCTCTCAGTAAGGGCAATTTGATGTTTCAGGTTATCACTTGCAAGTTTTGCAGACTCTGCCAAGTAAATGGTATATTTTCACACAATTATTAATGATATATTTCTGTATAGTTATTAATAAATTAATTTACTATCATTTGTATAATATAGAATTATTTGAAAAGTATACCTGTACACAGAAAGGTTTTCATCAAAAGAAATCCTAATGGTTTTTAACCAATTCCCTCAACAGAAGAAAGTTCTGGTTTCTAATTAAGTAGCTAGTGTCAAAATGGGAAGTGCAAACAAGGCAATATTAAGCATCTTGCTTTTCTATATTTGCTGCAGACAGCTCGACAACTGTTTTCAAATGCCAGGCAAGTGAAAAGAATTTGCAAACATGGGTATCAGAAGACTACAGGACTTAAAAAAATTCATATCTGAAATAATTCTAAAATTTTCCCTTTCAACCATATGATGTTTTATCAGGGATCCAGTATCTTTCCATCTTGAAAAAAAGAATTTGTAGAAACCTGTATGTTTGCCACATCAGGCTGATACCTATCAGTTTAAGAAACAGTCTAATACCAGCAATGCAAGGAAAATGAATCCCGAAATTCAACATGAGCCATTCTCCCTTTCAGTACAGTATGAGTATCAGGCCCCAGCACAGGGTCACTGCATGTGATAAGGGGAATTGTCTTTCACAAGAGATATAAAACGTGATGATGTGGTCACCTGCAGGAATAAGTTGCTGTGGAAATCCTCATCTCAAAGAAAGAATGGGAAGCTTTTATCCTGGTTTTCAGCGACATTGTGATTACTTAATTCCCCTTCAAAATCAATTTCCAGTGGTAAAAATATTAACCCTAATGGTCTAAGAAATCAAACTGTAACTTCCGAACATGCTTATACATTCACACTTATATGCCCTTATCTCTCAATCCTCTTGAGACCACTATTCCATTTCAATGACATAGCTGATATCTTCATCTTAGATATTCTTTAACCAGGGTAAGGCTTTAATACTTATAAGTAAAATGTACATAAACCCCTATGCTATTAAGGAAGCCTTGCTACGCTACCATAATACTGTTTCTTTTGTATTTTAACTAATTCATTGTTCTGAAAAAAAAAATACAATGTTCTCACTGTCCCTTAAGTGTCACAGCTGATGTCAAACTTCCTATGTGCATAAAGGTGTAAATACGCCTTCTTGTACAGCAAATTGTTAGCTGTTTTTAAAGCCAATGCACAAAATATCTACTTCCAAACTTACATCCATTTACTCAGGACAATAATTTCGCTTCGTGCAATGAACAACAAATTGCAGTTGCAACTGTAGCAACAACAACAAAAAAATCCCTGACAAAAGATGTTTTGATTTGTAGGCCTAGTTCTGAATTGCTAATAAAACAAAGTTCTCAGAAAAAAACAATATTCAGCCCTTTGACTTATTAGAGGACTTCAGTTGTAACTCTTTGTGAAAGTCATTTTATTCAGAGAGGAAACTGAGATTGACACCTAGCTTTACACACAGCATAAGCAATGAACACCAGAAACCAAAAAAATAACTTTGCTGCCTGAGGAAGAAGGAAAATAATTCTAGAGATTAATGTCAGTGGAGTATTTCTATCATAGACACAAAGGACCAAAGTGGTTTTCTACAGTTTTCTTTCTTTGAACAGGTAGATCAGAATCCTCTCCCAAGGATTCTTCTAGTGCAGCCAGTATCTGCTACCATCAGACCAAGCAGGGTAAAGACAAAGAATCACTCATTTCCACTAATTCTGGTGTCAAGTTCTATGCTGGTTTTGGACTCCAGCTTTCACTTTGCTCAGTCTGGATCTGGCCTTTCCTCTATATTTCATTGTGAATATTTCTGCCCTTTTCTAGTGGGTTTACCAGTCTCTCCATTCCTCTTCTCTACATTTGTCTTTGCCCTTCTCACCATTCACCTCACATGTTGCCTGCTGCTGATGCAAGGCAAGGCAAAAGAAGTCATTTCATTTAAAATGTAGAGTCTTCCACTCTGGCAAAAGAAAGACAGCACATGGTACAAAAGTACCTAGTTCTGCATGATACTACAGGTTCAGCACAGGTTGCTAGTACTGAGAAAAAAAGAAAAGAAATGCAGAACTAGGCTGATCCAGCTCTGAAAACAACAGGAAATGTGATTCTAGGAGGTATCAGGAGGTATATCCTGACTGGAGCTGGTAAGTATTAATGCCAATGTGTAAAGCTCCGCCTGATGGATTGGATAAAAGACTGAAGTATTGGAAAAAAACAACCAGGTAAAACAGTCTGGGCAGAGGAAAGGAGCAAAGCGACCACAGTATACTCTTTCTGCAGCTAGACCAGGCCTTTTCAGCTCCTGGTACAGATTGTTCAGAGCAAGCTCAAGTATCCCCACATGGCACTGCATCATTTATCCTACTGTTAAGTCAATGTAAACTCATGATCACTTGATCCAAGAATATTTTGTACAATCTGCTTTTGCATAATTTCCTTGCTACTTAGTAATTTCAAGGCTAAATAAGGCTTTCATTCTGCATTAAATGCCCTGTTAGGCCCCACATCCATCACTCACATGGTACACTACAGAGATACTCTCCATCCCCTCTGCCAGTTTACTAATTTAGGGACAAATTCATCTCTTAGCTATTTTTTTAATGCTAAATTTCCCTTTATCTTCAGTAAAAGTGAGGTCAGTTCTCTAAGGTTTAATTCTGAAAATACTCAAGGAAATACAAGCTGCAGCAACAGAAGTAACATTACTAAAATGTGACGAGATATTCACACTCACACAACTGACCAATTAAATCAATTTTCTGTCCAAATCCTGGGCAGAATTTGACAGATATTTTTGCAGCAATTCACACATCCCCAAGAGGAGCAAACATTCCCTCTGAAAATAAGTTGCTAAAACCCCAGTTGGTTTTCTTCATATGTAAGCCTGGCTTGCCTTTTATGCACCTCATGATTTTCTTCACGTGTCTACTCAACTAACCCAGCAGATACATAGAATTTAAACAGAAATAGTGTTATTTCTTTTCTTCTTTAGCATACAAAAAAGCGTAACTGACATGGACTAAAGCCCAAATACAGTCAGTAGCACTCATGTATACACATCTTTCCCTACACAAAACTATGACAATTAGGAAAGCAATAACATTGTACCTTTCAAACAGGAGGATACGAAGGAGAAACAAAAGACCCCAATATCTCCCTTGTGATCCAGTACCGCATTCTGCTCTCCCCTTTTTTCCTTTTTTGTTACTTATAATGAAGAGAGGAAAACATGATATAGTAAGCGGAAAAAGTTAAATGGTACAACAGGCATTTACAGACCTGTGTATAGCTTGTGAAAGAGACCAGCACAAAGGGGTTACTATCTCTAAACCTGTTCATTCACTTTGTTCATTTTACCCCTCTCTTATGAATCAAGCAGAAGCACTGCAATTTCTAGCCAACACTTCCATTTATCAAGGCCAACAGTGTAAATGAAGGATATAGCATATCCATTACTTAGAAGCCGCAGAGCAGACACACAGTTTGTTTAGTTTTCTTAGACACTTGTAAGAGCAGGGTCAAGACTGAGCAAGTGCTTTTATGCTGAATTTTCTGTTCTTATGTTTAGTGAACTTAATCTTTCAGGGACCTTTGGCCCAGTTTTCCTCTGCTTTTCACTTTATCACTTATACCATTATCTATAGCATAGCTGTTATGTTGCTCTTCTCTGTCTGGACTGGCTACAAAATTACACCATTCAATCACAGATGGTTATATATCTACTTGTAACAGCAGTGAAAGATGACCTGGTGTCAATGCAAAGAAGAATCAGGCTCTCCATGTGTGATCTTATTTGAGAGAGAGGTATATCTGGTAGTGAAATCCATTTCAGCTGTTGTCTCAATTACCACGGCATGAAAACATGCTTTTCACACCTTATGAAAATTCTTTAGCTGTTTCACATAGTTTCAAAGCAATCCAAAGGCAGTTTTACAGCTGTCATGTATGTAATACTGAGTAAGTCCATTTGGTGATCTCAGAAATCAAATCAAGGTGGACATACTAAAAAAATACAATTTTATCTAAAAATACAGTCTCTTTCTCTCTAATCTGGAAGCCCCAAGGACATTTTTTTTCTGTTTGCACTGTTTATACCTCTGTTTATCCTGACTGCAAAGCCACTGGATGAACCTGATGCAGAATGACCACACATGGAAAAACAACCGTGAAGTACCATTAAGGTTTTGCTACTATAAGCCATTTTTCAGAAAGCTTCAGTCTTTCAAAGACAGTAGCTACTTTGTGTAAGAACACAAACTAATTGAGGAAGATCTATAAGAAGAGTGGTAAAGGCATTGCAGAAAGCTGCATCTCAAAACTGCACTGCAACCACTAGTAACTCGGTGTAATGGGAGTACCAAAGACTTTTAGATAAAAGACCTTGCTGGATATTATACTTGATTATTATGTTTATTAAGACACTAATTTTACATATAGTCTGAAGAAGATAGGAATCTTTATTCTGGCACAGCAGAACCTAGTGTCATTTTTCCCAGAGCTTCAGCTTTTCATCTGTGATCTCATTTATTAGACCTTAAATGAACTGCATGAAATACGCACATAATAACACAGCAGATGCTCACACACATCCAGGAGCAGTAACTTATGGAAATCAAGGGTAAGGGAGCCAACTGAGCCTGTCCAGTCTCACCTACTTTTGAAGGCTGAACTTTTCCCAGTCACTGAGCACAGAGAAGAAAAGCTTCCACAAAAGCAGATGCTTCTGAAAAATATTGTAATTCTTATAGATGAGTGATGACTAACAAGCATACAAACAGATTTCACACTAATCTTTTCATTGCTTTGTTTCTCTTTGGAGGTAAAATATTTTAAAATATTAATATTAAACTATTTATTACTTGACAACAGTTAATATTTCTTTTCAATATAACAGAAAATAGTAAATTATGTTATTTTACTTTGAAGCTCTTAACATCTCTTAACATCTATCTCTTAAAATGTGTAAATACTTTTCTATTTGTTATGTCTAAGACATTGTTTTCCATTCAAGGTCTTCTTTTTAGAGGACAACGAGTTTTCCAAAATACTGATCTCATAAAGCAACTAAATTACTAAGTATAAAGAGAATCTATTAGGATCTGACTATGTTCTGTTAAGACTTTCAGCAAACACTGCTGACTTTTATGGTGTGATTACTGAGATGTTACACTGCTATGTTTTGATTTGCTGTTAAAAACCAACTATCCAAATACTTTCTGCAAATTCAGATTTAGTAGTCATTATTTACAGGGTCCAAGTACATTGATTGTACATCCCTTAGTGGAGTAACTGAAATTGAAATGTTACAGTATCTTTATTATATCTCCTGAAAATGCCGATGGAGAGAGAGAAAAAAAGAGGAAGTTGCTTTGTATTATACTACATGACTTGATAAATACACTTATATGTTGCTTTTTAAATGCAGTACAATCACAGAATCTGAATTTCAAGTGCTTCTCGATCATTTTCAGGAATAGATCCAAACCAGCAGTAACTTGAGAACTGCAGCTAATGAATTAAGCATTGCATCTGCCCCCAAGCAACCAAAGTCTGTATGCAAAGCTGATCAAACTATTTATACACTCCTGTCTTTAGAGAATATCTATCCTTGATTAAAAAAGAAAAATAAGTTTCACCCTGTATCACAAGCTGGTACAGGTACCCACACTTCTGTGCAATTTTATATGCCACTCTGCCAACTGGAGTCTCAATATTAATAAGATGATGTAAATAACACTTAAAAGTGTTTAATAACGATGTCACTATAACATCAAGAGCGGTTGCATGTTGGTCGCAAAGCCCCTTTCCCTAACCTGTACCTTCGACAGGAAAAGCATCAACTCCTACAGAATTCTTTTTGGTTATGAGTCAAACCCAGATTTTGTCACCGTCATCTACAGCGAAACAGCCAAAGCATCCCATCAATTTAGCAAAACACACTTACGCAATCTGCTTTATGAATCCCATACTGAGCTTCTCATATGTTATCTTGCTCATGGAAGCCGGTACCTGATGGCAAAGCCGACTCAGTCTTTCCGCTGCACTCCGGGCAATGTCCCCTGCGAGCCGTGGGTGGCAGCAGCGTCTGCACCGCCTGCACATTCCAGCCGGGACACTGTTTTGGGTCACAGGTTCACGCAGTGAACGGGAACCATCCCCACGCACACATACCTAACAAGTGTCCCAGCTCTGACTGCCATCACAGAATAAAGTTATATTCATTTCCGTGATCATCTGCCCTGTAGCTTGTCTTTCAGTACAAAGTACTCGAACTGAATACGTGAAAAGTGAATAAAGAAATGCACGTTGTTAAATAAACAGGAACCTGTGCTGAATATACAGATGGAGAAACTGAAAACACTGATAGTATCAGGAAGCAGTTCAACGATTTGATTCATGCAGCATGTGCAACAGCACTGTTATCACAAATTCAATCTGAATCAGCAGGAGCACTTGCAGCCTTTAACCCTTAAATTCAGAGCGTCCAAAACCTGTTCTGTATTGAAATTATCAATCTTTATCTCATATCTATATCTTATCTCCTAAATCAGTCTTATTTTGCTATCTTTCAGGAACCTTGCTTAATAATATTCCACTTTCAGAACAACAACAACAACAACAAAAACACAAACCAAAGGTATGCTGGTCTAATGTGTCCTTCCTATTCTGAAATTCATTAACTTCTTGAAGGATACAAACCCACCCCCCCTCCATACCGCAGAGATGGAAGCTGTCACATAACCCACCGCGGCTGTGCCTTTGCAAAGTCCGAGCATATCCAAAGAGTAATAAAACTCCCTTTGATATCTTTTATCAATACATTCCCTGCTGCTCTGCATTAGCACCAACAGACTAATGTAAAACTGAAGAGATTTTAGCCCCCATTTTATCCATGTTAATTATTATTACACCTTTAAGAGTTTCTTTCCAACACTTCCCCAGCATTCCCCTCCCAAAAAGTACATAAGTATTTAATACACAGTAGCTTTTACAATCGCTCAGCCCGTTTTCTCAGGTGACCTACTCCAGCAAGGACGAGAACTAGGAAAAAAAAGTTCTTCCCATCCACCGCCGCCTGAAAACAACCCGTTTTTCCTCTGCTTGACAAAACAGAAGAGCAGCACCACGCACAGGCTGTGCCTGACCTGCAGCCTCGCTTCCTCCGCCGCCGCCGTGAGTAACCACATCTGAGGGGCGCGGGTGTCCCCGCCGCCCCGTGCCCCCCCCCCCCGCCCCGCCGGCCGGGCGCTGCCCGGGGCCGGGGCCGGGGCCGAACCTCGGCACTGAGTTTGTCCGCCGAGCCCTCCCGGCCCCCGCGGCGCGGGGGGAGCTCCGGACCCGGCGAGGGGAGGGAAGGAGAGGAGAGGAGAGGCGGCCGCCGCGCCCCTGCCCTGGCGCTCCCGGCTCGCTCGGACAGCGAGGCAAGTCGGGAATCACCGGGGACCCCCAGCCTCGGCAGCCTCAGCGCTGCCCACCCGTGCCCACCTGCGCGGCGGCCGCGGCCGTCGGGGCTCCTCCCCGGGCAGAGGGCTGCAGGTAGGGCGGCCTCCCGCCTCCCCTGGATAGGGGGCGGGGGGAAGGGGTGGAGGTTAGGGGGGGATCTTAAGATCTTGAGGGGAAAAAGCCCGCCCCTGACTTCAGGAGGGAGTAACAAAAAATATCTCCTTTTAAAAGTAGTAATTTCACACACACACCGCCCACCCGCGGGCCCCACTTTCCACCCCCATCCTTGGGAGGGCGGCGGCTTTTGCACGAGGGGTGAAGTTCCAGCTGCAGCCTGGCACACCCTTCCACGTGTTTGTACCTTGGCAGAGCCGAGGCTGTTTTTAAAAGTCCGCGCAGACGCCAAAATGCTGCCCCGGGGCAGGGAGAAAAGATGCCACTACCCTGTCCACCTGCCGAACCGCATCCACCTGCCAAACCGCTTCTGTCCAGCAGCCTCGCGAGGGCCCGTGCTCGGAGTCGGGCTGCGTGGCCTTATTTTTTGTGCCCCAGATTATGCACTAGAAACAACTGCAGTGGGGGGAAAAAAAAAAAAAATCTTGTTTTCTTCTGGATTAATTTCAATGTTGTTTGCAGATGGGAATGTTACGGCCTCGCCCTAGTGAGCCTTCCATGTTTCTGTCAGGGTGAGGGAGTTGCTGCAGAGCGGCTTCCTGGACAGCTGGAGGAATGGAACACCCCCAGTTTGTCATGCACGAGCGCCTCAGGAATGAGGATGATGCTGAATAACTTAAAAGTTGTAGTGTGGGTTCTGGTCTGCCTGTCAGCCTTCAGGTAGTCTATTCCAATGGCTGAGAGGCAGGCCCATCTTCACTGGATTTCTCTGGAAAACCTTTTTTCTTGTAGAGATGTAAAATTGTTTTTTTCAGTGCCCTGCTGGATTATATAGCAGTCCAGACAAATCAATGTCACTTGGATCCAAATGATGGTAGTCAGCCTGAGATTGGTGTAAAGTCAACAATGGGCTGTGGCACCTCTGCTCATCAGGGCAGGGGCACAAAAATCAGTGCTCTAGATCTCCCTGTCCTGTCTGTCCAGAGGTGTAAGTTTGATTTATTATTCTGAAAATATCTTCCCAATTGCTTGTCAGACTAAATAATTCTCAGTCTTAAGTATCTGCCTCAGTTGCTTCTACAGCGGTCAGGGAGCTCTAAAACCATTTCCAGCTGGTCACTAGTTTGAACTTCAAAGCACAAAACAAAGTCAAGAGGGTCATAGGTAGTGCCCCAGAAAAATAAAAATGTCAGCATTTACTTTAAAAAATACCACACTTGAAAACAGCTTTCATTATTCATGCAAATTAATCTCAGCTGAGATTTGATTTTAGATTGCTAATGCTGAAATGAACTTTGTCCACCTTTTGGATTAGCTAGAAAAGGAACTTCAGAGGAACGAGCTGCAAGAGTGCAGGAAATAATTGGTTATGTGCTGTCCCTATGACTTTTCTTTTACTTACTTACTTTCACTTCCCAACAAGGTCCATACAATGACTGGAGAATTTGTACAGTGCAGCAGGAACCATTTCCACCTATGAAGCTGAACTGACCCCATACAAAATTTATGCACTGGTCTAGTCTGAAATAATCAGCTTTACCACTGGTCCATAGTTCACACACATTTAATACACTGCAGTAGGTATTACTTGCCTCTTGGCTAGTTACAGAAACCTGTTGTGCGTTTGATCTCATTAAGAGAATCCTACTGGATTGCATGCCTAGAAATGATAAAAGTCTCCTCTTTCCGTTTTGTTTTTGGGAGATGCTGATGAGAAGGAAAAAGGAAAGAAGTGCTTCCTTTCCAATGCTGAATCGAAATGAAGGTACTTCTGGAGATGGTGATGGAAGAGGCCAAAGACTCCTGTACAAACTGCAAGGGGCTTTGTGAAGGCCAGTGCACTGAAACCCCCATTTCTTCTGTTTCCTCACATGAAATCCTCCTTGTCCTCCCAGCTGCATCTGAGACCACAGAAAGGGGAGTGCAGCAGGGACAAAACTGACTCCAAATCATTATATAGAATGTGCTTTTCTGGTGTTTTATTATACACCAATTTAAGATTATTTCAAGTGTTTTAAATACAGAAAACTTGCCTCAAACATATTTGTAGCTAACACTGATATGTTTCACAATGCATAGCCATAAATGTAATTTTATTTCCCATACATTCCATCAGAATAACTATTAAAAATTATGTTGTGTACCACAATTATATTTTTACTATTGACCAATACATTTTAACAGGGATCAAAAAATACATAAATTTCATCAGAACAGCAGAATCTCTGTATGAGTCTTTAACTAAGGCTGCTGGTTCTCTGTGGTTCCTTGGTGCCAAGTTGCAAGTTACTACAAGGCTTTTTTTGGGTTTTGTCACAGGTTGGGAACATATCTCTCAGGTCAGTCTGGAGAGTACTTTCTGAGTGGCTGTGCTGAGAAACATAACAGCCCTGGTCTGGCATGTTTTTGTTCCAGAACAGACAACTGCTACATCTGTCATTTTCTCATACCTTTCCTTCCTTTGCCGTGTCTTCCACAGCTGAACCCCAGGTGAAGGTATCTTAAGCCTTGACAACCTTGATGAGAAATTTTGCACCCTTCCATTTCTGGTCCTGGACCTTTTGTGGAAAGCCAAATTCCTCGTGAGCCTATAATTTCTGAAACATTACAAATGTGTAGTCTAACAAGAGTACAAACAAAAGGCAGGATGAATCTAACCTAAAACAGGAGGAAGCAGAATCTCTGTCCTCTATACCAAGAAGCCATGGGTGTTAAAGACAGGAGAGATGTGAATGGCCTGTGGTGACCTGCCACAGTATCTGGTGTGTACTGAAAGAAATTTCATTTTGATTCTTCAGTTTTTACTACAAATAAATGAAAATTAAAACAAAAGCCCACATATAACTTCATAGGAGTTTCCTCCCATTCATAACGTGTTCAATACTAGATGATGATAATTCCTAGCAGTTAAACCGTCGACCACCTCTTATTTAAAAATGTCCCTTTACACAAAAAGTGTATTTATGTCACTGTCATCTCTAGGAGTCCTCTAAATCCTACAAAAGAAAATGAAAAATACATGAAATAAATTAAACCATTTAAGAGGAAATAAAAAGTGTCCCAATCAGAGGCAGAACAAGAACTATTTGGCATAGTTGCTAATTTTGAGTAGAACAATCTGGGAGACTTCACTGGCATGTGTCAACATAAATACTTGCCAAAGATGGTGCTTATACTTATCGTAAGTACTTATGCTTTTTTTTCCCCTCCACACAATATAAGAAAATGCTGAGAATCTTCTTACAGCATTTGTACCTTTGTATTTTGAGTAAGAAGCACATGTAAAGCTTTCTAGACACCACTGAAAACAAACAAAAAAATACATAACTTTAATGGAAAAAAGAATACTTTAAATTTTGATCAGGGCTAAATACATCTTCATAAAATGTGAATTGGTTTGTATTTGTCGTTATTTATGCGTGGATTTGTAAGACATAACAAAAATACAGATAGGCCAAGGCATTTGAGAATAACATAAAAAATAGTTTTTGCATAAAAGAGCATGACACTTAAAAGCTTAAGAACAAAAATAACAACAACAAAAAAAGTTTATTCCTTTCAGGGTGCCATTTGATAACAATTGTGAATAGCTTTCAACATTTGAAAATTCTGTTACAACAATAGTCGCAGCCTTTGTGTTTGATGACTTTGTTATCTTTAGAGCTAACACAATTAACAGAGACATTCCCATGTATGAACAGAGATATTCCCATGTATTTGTCTCCAAATATTGATAATTCCCTTATTATCAGTACAAATGTTGTCCTTTCTGTAGAGAGTTAATAATAACTCAAAACTTAAATTTGCTCTAATCCATTTTAGCAAGAAATTCCTAAAAGTGCCTGAGTTGTTTGTTACAGAACAATGGACCCATGTTTACAAATGCAGTTTAGACTGCAATACTGAGGAAAGCTGTAGACAAATAATTAGCAGAGATGATTTCCCTAGAGGGGGATATTAGTGTTTACTTTTTTGTGTGTTTTTAATCCAAATCCTAAACCCTTACTCCTGATCTTGTTGAGCAAGCTGTTTGCTGAGTTCATTGGAAATGGTGTCTAAGTACATTCAGGCTCATAGTAAATAATTAGTGCCCAATGTCAATTCCTCCACTAATTGTATTTCTTCTGCTTATTTCTGTTTGTGCTGTGGGATGTCTTAAAAAGTATCTCTTAGTAAAAAAGCTTTGGATTTTCCTCGGTGCTTGGTTCTGCCATTCATTTTCTGCATGACCTCTGTGAAACTACTAATCACTTTTAATAGCGTGAGTGGAACAAGAATGCATTCATTAATATTTGTGAGGCTGCCAGATACTATGCTGTTGCAAGCATTTACAGTACCTTAAAAATATTATAATTGCACTATCCAGCTGGTTAATGTTTATCCAGTTACTGAACAGCTAAACAAAAAGCAGAGAGGCAAGATCTACTGTTTCTTCTCCATCAGTATTGAATTCGAAAGAAATTTTTCTGTGTTAAAGAGATAGAATTAGGCAGTAGATGAAATACCATTAGCAGGCCTCTGCAGAGAATAATGAGCTGAAAGCATGCCTAGTGCTAGTCTGCAATTAGGGTGAAAAGTGAAATAGGGTAAGAATCAGAATACCATTTTGGGCTCTCGCTTTTCAGAGCATACCCTTTTCATCCCCACCAGGGGGAGCGTACTTGAAGATAATAATTAGTAGGCACAAATAGTGTGTTTAAAGAGGGTGGCTTCCTTTGCCACTTTCTTGAAATAGAAAGGTACTTTGTGATCTTTGCAAGCCATTCCCCTCTCCGCCCCCACCCCGAAATTCCTTTTGCTTCAGCTGTCACATTGTAGAAAAGAAGCAGCATGAGTGTTTTTCTACATCCTGGCTTATTATTCTGAACAATTCTATTTTTAAACATTGATGTCAAGTACAAGATTTAGCTCAGAGTTTACCTAGAACAGGATGTTAAACAGCAAATGAAACTCTCCTACATCATGGCATACAGATCTTAGGTATTAATGCAGTCAAAGTGAGGTGAGAGTCCATATCTGTCCAGCTTGAGTACAAGTGCCCAGTTAGTCCCTACTGCTCCTGACAGCAACTCAGGCATAACTGACTGTTCTCAGCAAATTATTGTACTTCCTTGTACTCTGCCTCTAGACTCTTCCTCCTCCCCGTCTAGTTCTCCACCAGTCAAACGTGAAATACTGTTCAACTCTGCAGTCCTTTAGATCGTGCTCATATAGAGGGGCAAGTCTATATTGTTGGGTAGCAGGAGACAGGCAGTCAGCAGGTCTCGTTTGCATAAGCAAATTTTCAGTTTTAGCATGTGGATACATTATTGAAAATCCTTCAGATTTTCTTTGAAATAATAATTTGGCCTTTGTTTCTAAAGAGAAGCATACCCTCGTCTGAAACTAAGATTTCTCTTTTGAAGCCAAGAAATTCTTTCCTATGAGGTTGGTGAAGCACTGGAACAGGTTGCCTGGAGAAGTTGTGGTTGTCCCATCGCTGGCAGTGTTCAAGGCCAGGTTGGATGGGGCTCTGAGCAACCTGGTCTAGTGAAAGGTGTTCCTGCTCATGATGGGGTTAAAAAGGGATCATCTTTGGGGTCCTTCCAACCCAAGCCATTCTATGATTTTGTGATTTAAATATACTGTTTGTAAATGCCTGTTCAGCTTTTCAGAATTTAACAACAAAATCTGAAATTTTATGGTCTGCTGCAGATGAAAAATACTCATGTAATACCTCTAGGAACAAGTAGGCTCACACATATTCTTTACAAGTGCTCGTATCAACCTTTTAATATATGTTTAAAAGCATTTTTCTCTTTGAAAGATAGTTACTATTGCTCCCAGCCTATGAGAGGACTTACAGTACTTTAGACTCATCTTAGGGATCTGAAGAAGGGAGTGCCCTCTGTTGTGCTGCACACAGATAGGAGCTTTAATCAAGTTGTTAAAGGGGAAAGAATGCACTTGAAGGACTGTCATCAAATTCACTGTCAATATTCTCAGCAGCAGTTACTGATACTATCACTGTCTCGTTTTGCCCAAAGTGACATTATTATTTTCAGTCACTCAATAAGATAAAATTCAACAATAATTTATTATCATGGACTACTTCTAAATGGGGAATTTATTCTCATATGAAGCAAATGATACAGGTTGTGGTGTGTCATTAAGGAACTAACCACAGGGCTCAAAAGCATTGTAATGGATAATTTCAGGAGGAATGGCTGGAGAGGGGGAAATAAATGAGAATCACTGAGAATATAACACAAATCTTGTAAATGAAAAAAAATAGTAGTCACAAACCATGAGCAAGAGAATATCACAGCTGGAAATACAGTGCCAGGAATCTATTCCAGCTGGCCTGAGTAGCTCATCAGAAAGCCACTGCCTCTGCAGAAGGAAGTCTGTTGCAGTGGTGAGGAGAGCTGGAGAAACAAGCCTGCTGAGCCTCAGAGTGCAGAAATGCTGCTGGACTGGAGTCTCAAAGGGATAGGACATCTCCAGATATTCCTGGGAGGAACTTGAGTGGTTTCAGTTTGTTTATGTGGTTACTGAAGGCACCAGGATGGAGGTAGCTATTGGGAAGAAGATTGCTGGGAAAGGGAGACAATCAGATAAGAAGATGGAAGGAAATAATAACTTCTGTTTGTGATGTTCATTGCTTACTTTTCTTTCTCTGTAGTTGTATCCCTTTCAGACCAGACTTTCAAATTACAGAGTTAGAAGAAAAATGGTAATGAGGTTATATAGCGAATATCTATGATCAAATATGATCAAAGGTATTTCTCTCTCTCACATCAACCTTGAGCTCACTCATGCTATAGAAAATGCAGGAAGTGGGGAGATCAGTATAGAGCAATTCATTGCATGTGTTTTCCTTCCATGAAAGGCTTTAGAAAGTCTTCAGAAAAAGTCTTCAAGGCCTCAAATACATGGCAGGAGCAGTGCAACTGACATTTTTATCTCACTACCTTTATTTAAATAAAATTTGACAACATATTGGCATTAAGCATCAAAAGGAGAGCACTGGATTCTCCTCTTCATTCTCTTTGTTCTGTGTAATTTTTTCCTTTTTTTTTTTTTTTTTTTTTTTTTTTTTTTTTTTTTTTTTTTTTTTTTTTTTTTTTTTTTTTTTTTTTTTTTTTGTCTATTTATGGCAAACTGACACGATAATTTCTGGGAGTTGGTGGTGTTCCCATAGAAACAGCCTTGATTTGACGATATCACTGCAAGTTGCTGCTGTTATTCTGTTATGTTCTAATTAAAATAAAATCTTTGTAGATACATTGTATTGAAACCTTCAGACATTTTTTCTATGTAATTGGACTGGTAGAATCTCCATTTTCTTATGACCATGTCTGGGCAGGGGCAAAAAGACTTATGATGATCAAGACACTGTTCTGTTTGAAGCAACCTTTTTGTCTCAGTTCTCCAGCATTCATAAAACCCAAGTGGGCTTTTATAGTTAATAATAGTAGTTATAAGTGGCTTTAAGTAAATTGTGGAATAAGAGCTGTAACTGTTACATGCCACTGAGGAGCTGCTTCTTTTACTCAATGTTTATACTTCGTAATAACAACTGGTTTTGTTTCAGGATTTCAATGCATTTTCCATTATTATGGAAAATTATTACTATTAAAGTGCTAATGAATTCTGCATTAAAAGCCAGATGTGTAAGTATCTGGAATAAAACTCCAGCAAAATAGTTCAATTGCCTTGTAGTAACTGTTCTGCAAGCGTTGCGAAAGGCATGGTGTGTCAGAAACACTCTTTTTCATCTTCTTATTTGCATTTACTTCCCCTGTAGGGCATAGAAAAGACTTAATTGGCAACTCATCTGTTCAAGACAGTGAGTTGAAAATAAAATTGTGGAGTTTGTCTACTCGTGAAGTAAATGATGCTAAAGGATCAAAGGGCAAATGGAATGTGGTTACTGAAGCAGCAGAATTGCTTTGAGTTTGTGTGATTTTGTGGGAGACCCATTAGAGTTCTTACTCATGTAGACAAATACTCCTCACCTTCTTTGGTAAATGAAAACTGCTGTTGCAAGATGTGCTACCATCTGGTTTGAGGCGAAAAAACACAAAGAAAGTAACCCAGCTCTCATTCTCTGATTTTTCCACCTGTGGTGACCTAGACCACATAACCACAAGCATTGGTGCTTCTCAGTAGAAGGCAACATGATTAACGCCACAACTTTCATCACTCTTTAGGAAAAATAAGATTAATAATATTTTGCAGAGGAGATAGCAATTTATAAAAATGCAGAAGTCCCACAAGTGAAAAACCTCTGAACAGAATTTGGGGCAAGATCTTTTTTCCACTTTTTTCAATTAGAAACTTGCAATCACATTCCCTTTAATTTAATGCTATTATTGTGCTTTGTCATTTGGTTTTGATCATATATTTATCAAGTCACTATGTTCATCCTCAGATAAACTCTCATAAATGAAGGAAATTTACCTGAACATGAGGTAAAGCTGAACATATTCTTAGAAAATACTGGGAGATGAAATGATGAAATCATACTTTTATTCTGAGGCTGGAGTGTGCTGTTTATGGTAGGATCAGAGAAGGCTGTTTGAGGATCCAAGATATTGCAACAGTAAAAAAAAAAAAAAGAGTATTTGTTCGCTTAGAAAGCATTGTGGCATCCAGAACTGCCCAATCATCTCATCTTATCTCATAAGCATGGCAGCACTTCAGCTCAAAAGCTAAATGAAAAAATAAACAGAACAAGCCCAGGTGAAGTAATTTCTAAGTGAGTTTCCAAGGTTTAGCAACTGTACAGAGGAGCAGCAGCTCAGCACTAATCAGGCTGATTATTCAGGTGTTCAAGCACGAGAGGGCTGTGGGATGGGAAAGCCTTCCCCGAAAGCTGCCCAGGTAGCCCACAGTTCCCTTTGCCTCTAGAAAACTCTGCATCAGGCCAGGTGCCAAGCTCTGCAGGTGCTCTGGAGCAGCAAACCTCATGCAGAACATTTCACCAGCTGAATTAGTCTTGATACAAAGGGTAGAATGACCCCACAGAAAACTAGTTTCTGGCATGTTGCTAGCAACCAGCCAACACCTCAGGGTTGTACTGGACTGTCCCAGCCAACTGGAAAGTCACTAACAAAGCTCACTTCAAATGTTTCCTGGCAACAAGGTCACTGAGTCTTCATCGGTTATGCCATTTTCTTTTTACCCAGCAGGCAGCCACTTTGTCTTAAGAGCTAATTTCTGCCTTTTCTTTGCTTTCTAGTATTCTCCAGTGCATTGAATACCACTCTCTTCTCCATCTGGGGGGGTAGTTTTGGAGGGTGCACTGAAAAAGGAGGGATTTTGATGTAGAATTTGCTGAAATCAGAGGTTTCACACCAAGTCACTTGTACCACAGCTACTGCTTTTAATGGACTTGGTTATCTGGCTTTCACAGATCTTTTTTTTCTCTACTCATCTTTGAGGTCATCTACACTTCTTTCATTCTGGTTTATAACAGTTTGCTCCTTTACTTCACATATTTCTAAAATTTTCAAGTTTTTAGTTTGGTTTTTTTGAGGAAAAGACAGAAAAAAATCCTTCTGATTGGACTGGGAAACGTTACTTTTTCAATATATAGTTCCTAAATATCCTGTGAATTAAACAAAACCCTTCTGTTTTCAAGATGATACATTTCTTTGTGAATTTTTTAAAAAGTATATACAGTTTGGAATAAAATGAGATTTATTAGGCAAAAGTGTTGTTCTTACACCAGAGTCAGCATAAAGCATCTTAACAGAATCAACAAAAATGAATTTTGCTGCCTGCAGAATAGATCTGTGTTCTTTCTAGTAAAGGAAGGGAGGAAGGGGGGAAGGGGAAAACAGCTATGATGAAAGTGGGGAGGACAGTTCAGAAGAGCCAGATTTGTTGCTGCCAGAGGAAGGGGTGAGGATGACAACTGCTTATTCTGAAATGGCTCATTCCCTGCCCCAACCAATAGCCCTGACTAGATTTTCAGGCTCTGGCTTTGACAAAGTGGGAAGCAGGACCGTGGATGTCTGCTGCCTTCGTAACTCTTGTCATCGTCCCTGCAGCTTATAGTTGACCTATGTATATATACAGCTTTCACTTATGGTACATAAGACAATGTACAGGTCCCTTCCTTGCCTGATTTGAAACAAGAAGTTATGTTTAGGTCTGATATTGTAGGAGAGTACCTTGGTCATTGACTCAGGAAGTGTTTGAATTTCTGCTCTTCAAAGTGTCCACTGTCTTTAACTCCAGTCATCCGAGGTGGCCCTGGAAGACACACACAAGTGCCTTGAACTGTACCATTCCTTGCTCTGTGACCCAAAGAACATTTGAAGGAACAGCTCCTGCAACACTGTGAGAAAAAGTCTTGTTTCCATGACTCTGGCACTAAACCTTGATGTTGTTTCTGGTTTCCAAAGTACGGAATTATTTTTGATTCTCACCAAAACACCCATTTCCCCATTCTTCTTTTCACTCAGTTCAGCACACAACTGAAATTTATGTTTAGTTTTGCATTCTTTTAACAACAATATGTTTTTACATCGACTCCCACTCTTCTTGTAGCAGTTCCCTTCTTACATGTCCCACTACTGCAAGTTGTGTGTTAAGTGTTGCAAGTTGTTGCATAAATTTGAAAACTGCATCTAAAAAAAAACCCCCAAAAACAGAAATCCAGAAGAAGTGGTTTTCTTTCTGTTCCTGAATCAAATTCTGTTTTCTTTTGTAGTTTTTTAAGTTCCGTGTGTTTTTATGGAACTCTGCCAATCTGATCTAGTGTGTATTTCTGAAACCTTAGGGCTCACACACGTGACTGGGGTATGAGAGCTTAAGAAGTTACTGCACATCAGCTAAGCCATGGCAACTGTCCTGTCTTCAGGCTTAGCCCACAGCAAATGTGATATATAATGTGAGTTATCTTAAGCCTCTTTCATGACGTGCTTATCTTTCCTCTGTACTTTCCTGGGAGGCTGTTGGGTGTCATTATTCCAGGTGCACTGATTTGTCTGTTTGGGCTCTTTATCCCCCTATCCTGTAAGTAATTTAATCACCTCCTGCTGTACATTTAACCTTGGAAATCTTTCCTTTTTTACTTCCCTTTAACTGGCTTTTGCTAAAGATACCTTATCATACTTTGCTTTTACATGAAAGCTACGCTAAACATTACAGGCTGGTTAGAGGAAGGTTTTCAGTACAGAGGAGACAAAGAACAAGAGTGGACGCAAGCAGGTCTGTACACAAAGGCAGAGAATCCCTTTCTAAACAAATGGCTGCTGTATAACAGACCTCTCATCTTACCTGATATAAAGCTGATGCACAAGAATCCAAAGATCTGATCAAAAGAGATGGATGAAGAGGGAAGAAGTGCACCCAAGAGCATGAGGTAGCTGGGCAGATATGGGACTTGGGGTCTGCATTCTGCTGCCTGGGGGTGACCTTGGTGCAGTCCTCCTTTGGTTATGGGGCAACTCTGGCAGGCACTGCCAGGCCTGCAGGCCACTCGTCAGGTGCATTTGTATTGCAAATGCTAGAGATGCAGACTGCAGCGAGGCAGAGGTTAATGCAATGCAACAAGGGCCTGGAAAACTGCAAGTCTAATTATTACATCTGTGCAACTGAAGTAAAGAGGAGAATGTGACTGCTAAGGGCTCAGATACCAGACAAATGACCAGAATGCCTGTAGTCCACCCAGGGACTAAGAATGGTCTACAAATGATACCTGTGGTATTGCGTCTGCAGACTGGGACAAACCCAGCTACGGCATTAAAAGAAACAGTCTGACGTGAGCACCTATCCTTGCTAAGGCTTGGAGGTTGGGGTAAGTATGTCACCATTTAGGAAGGGAATGATAAAAGATAATACCCAGCAATATGCTACAAGATATAAGAAACTAAATATATGTATACAAAAGACACTTATAGCTTGAGGGGTATGGGATTCAGGGAGCTGGGACAACTGACCACTACTTGATTGACAGTAAACAGTTGCTGTTTGTTATCCTGTCTTCATAAAGTAAGGCCAGTCATAAATCTGGTGTCAGCTTGAACTCTGTGGCTGCGCAAGGCTGCGAGTGAATTACGTTCCTGGGAAAAATAGGATTAGAAATCAATTTAGGAACAGGCAGTTGTGGCTTAGCAGCTGCACTCTTGGGAGCCAGGAGCTGGAGTGGGGTGTACCTTGGGGGAGCAGCTAGTCCAGGCTGGATCTGTGGGAACAATTTGGCCGAGATTACTCCGTTCTCATGTCATGAAACATAACAGGTCTGAAACCAAGCAACAGAACTGGTTTTGAACAAATGTTTTCTTATGCACATTTTCAGCCTTTGGGGCCTTGGCTTACTCAGCTAACACACAGAAGTGGAACTAAAGCAATCTCACCATTCAAACCTCACTAGTATCCAAGCTCAACATTCCTTCTGAAAATGACCTAAATATAGACTAAAAGTGGATTGAATTTTTACATCTCAGGGTCTTTCCTGCAGCTAACAACTCCAGGAATATTCTTTCCTTATCAATTATGTAATGAAACGCAGCAGTTATTTACTAGCCTCCTCCAAAATGAAGAACAAGACCACCTGTCATTGGCTGGTGGAACTAGGTACAGCAAAATCATCCTGCCAAGTCACCAGGAGGTTGCCACATATTCAGGAGAGATTAGGGCAATCATGGGACACCTACAAAATCTGCCCTGAATGTCTTCAGTCAGGTGATTACTTTTAATAACGGATTTTACGTCTTCGACAGATTGTTCATTGCAGTGTTGTGTCTGTGAAGAGAAGAGAGTTGGCCTCCTTCACTACTTCGTTACTTTAACATTAATGAAATGGTATAAACACAATAATCAGGGGAGTTACAGATTAAATGGAAACAACCAAACATTGCCTTAGACGCGTGAACAGATCCCTATAGTCTGAGACAGTTGCCAAAACTGTGACTATTTTCATCATACTTTCCTACAGAGAGAAATAAAATCTATGCTAAACATGAATATGTGAAAAGAAAAAGAGTTTGGCTTGACAAAAATAGAATTGTCATTGCTGTAGCAAACTATACACACACCCAAACACAGGAGGATGCTGGTAAAGAAAGCTGATCCTCATTTTCTGCTTCGATCTCTCAGTGTGGCTTAAGCTGACAAAAGGATTAATAACCTTGTCACGTCACTGAGGTTACAAGTCACAAACTGACACTGCCTCTATTGCAATAACTACAGGACTGAATAAAGGCAAAGAGCCTGAGAGATCATTTTGATAGTGGTGTTCATAGCCATTTATTCCTTAATTCAGTAGAAGGTTAAACACACCAGTTCATTGTTCAGCCCCCTGGCCAAATTTCATCTGCTTGAGGTAGCCAGACTCAGCTGAACTGAAGTGCAAACCCCCTGTGGTAGGTGATATGCAGAGGTGTGTTACAGCTCACAGCTATGATGCCAGTGACTCTTCAGCTCAAACTGTAGCAGCTTGTAGATCCTCGAGGTTTGTTTCCCCCAAGGTCCATGGCTCATTCCTCAGCCTATAAGTCAAGGCAGCAGCCTGCACATGAGCTTCCATTCCAACAAAGAAATTGCATGTGAGACCTTGGTATGATTGAGAGGGTGGCCTAGCAAATGTGATTAGACACCACCACATCCTAGGCAGCTGGCATCAGCACCTTTTCATGTGTAAGTTGTCCATGTAGTAGACTGGAGCATTAACTTTGAATGGTACCTTCACCACGTAAAGCCTTATACCAATCAAGGAATTGCAATTGTGTGATCAATTTGTAGACATAATTATTGCAAGGTGCATAAATGAGGCAGTTTAATCCAGCAACAGCTATGTGAGTAGAGGACAGATAATGCATTGAAGTATTTTGCACTTGATTCCCTACTGCTGCGCAGTTAAACTCTAGTTTTTGTGCTGTTTAAGCTTTATCAGCTTAAAACCAAATACAATTAACATGCTAACCATCATTCTTCTAAAAAAAGGCTGACCTAGTCCCTTGAATTTTGAATTTATTCCTAACCACTTTTCATTTGCACCAAAGCCACTGTCATAACCCAGTATAATCCTCACAGGTTTGTATGCACCCATGAGTGATGGAGCCTTCATTTCCCACACTCTTTAGGACTGCATGTTGCCCACTACACAGCAAATTTCAACTGCACCCTGTTCCTTTAAGCAACAGGAAGTGGGAAAATATAGGTCTGGCATTCCTCCCAGGTTTTAAACAAACACATACCTAGCTACATGGCTTCATGAACATATTTCAACTATGAGTAATGTTTGCATCACTACATGCATGATAAAGCATTGGGTATTTCATTTTTGTCACAATATTCCCAGGACATGAACTGTACATGTTATAACAGTGTGACTGTGACACTGTTAGTGGCCACATCCTGAGTACAGTTTCCTCTTACACCTGTGGAGTGACTAGAGCTGTAGCTTGCTTTCATGTTTGACTTTCAGTGCCAGAAGCTAGACTTGAGCATGTAATTGGTCTTGAAAGATAAAAGTTATTTGATAAAGCATCAATCTTTATGTAACATTTCCTTTGGGTCTGCTTCTGAGAGACACTTGGTTCTCACTGTTCAACAAGGAGCCTGTTGGTGTCAGCGGTTTGGAGAATGGTCTTTGATGAAACACAAGCCAAGGTTTCCAAGGTTGTCTCTATTGGATCACTGCCTCAAAAACAGAGTATAATACAGGTGCAGAAGAGTCTCTATTCTAGAGAATGAGTGAAAAGTTGTCTTTTGTACGTTTGTGTTTTCTTGCCTTCAGAGCTGGTTGCATTAGGTGATGAATGTGGTTGGTCACAATGCAGTAAATTACCAACAGGAACATTTCGTGATGATAAGGTTCATGGATCGTTGGAGACATAGAAGACTTTCTTTGTTTAAGTGCCCAGAAAGAAGTTACTCCTTGGTATTTTTTTTTTTTTTAAATTTAATAAATCATGTGAAACTAGAGACTTGTCCCGCACCTTTTGAGTACTATTTAAAAAAATACTCAGGAGAGGATTAATTATTATGTAAGCACTGAATTTCACAAAGGAAAGGATGACAAATGCTCTTTCTTTTGTTAGTGGCAGAACAGAAGTTCTGGATGAAACAACTTCTCATAAAGTCCAAGAACATCCGAGGGGAACACCACAGGCCAGGAGCTGGCCACCTCTAATGGTAGATTCTGTAGCTGCTGACCACCTCTAATGGTAGATTCTGTAGCTGCACCTAAACACAGATTTCCTGAACACCAAGTTTTCTTTCTGCATAGTTGGATTTTATGGATGGTAAATAATGTAGGACTAGAGAAGGCCTCATGATTGCAGAGCCCTCCAATGGTACTGTGGAACACAGAATGAAAGTTGTCTGAAAATAAAATTTAAAGATGACTTTGGCTTAAAGAAAATGCTAGTTGTGGTCTGAAGACTTTAAAAATCTAAAAGTGATGTAAAAATGTGTTGGTTCTGCAGAAGAATCGATGGTAATTTTGTGTGTTTTTCTGACTTCTGTCATAGAATACAGAAAATACATTTGAAATTGAAAGCAAATAAGAATAGATAAAGTAATTGCAAAGTCATTTTCAGTGGACTAAACACACTGACCACCACACAGATAGTAGCACCTGAAGTTCCTGTTCTCCCTTCTCTTAGCACTTTCAAGTCGACAGTTTCCTTTTGCGAATCAAGAACTTCACTCTTAAGCAATACTTTCTGGTAAAGTTGATATGGTGAATGGAAACAGAACCGATGTCTAGATGACTTTTCAATGCCTCCGGAAGTGGCAACTCCACAACCTCTCTAGGCAATCTGTGCCAGTGCAGGTCATCCTCACTGTGATAGCTGGAATAGGTTAACTTTAAAAGTCCCTTCCAACCCAAACTGTCCTATGATACTATGAATGTTCCTGATGTTCAGACAGAACCTTCTGTGTTTCACTTTATGTCCATTGACACGTCACTGAACACCACTGAAAAGAGATCTATCTTCTGTACACCCGTAGTTCAGATACTTTTACATATTGATGAGAATCAACCTCCGAGCCTTCTCTTCTTCTCACTGAACAGTCCCAGCTCTCTCATCATTTTCTCAAATGCTCCAGCCCAGGATACTGTTGGATTCCTGCTACAAGGGCACACTGCTGACTTATGCCCACCTTATTGTCCAGGACCCTCTATGAGTAATCCTGTTTCCACTGCAATCATACAGTTTACAAATAACACTTATTAATCCAGAAAAATAATGACTCAATTATAACATACTAATTTTTAAGAGACTTAGCTACTTGAAACTCAGCTAGCTAAAAAAGTAGATTTATTAATGCAATCATTTCTAGTGAGTTTTCTAAATGGTGATATGGGAGAGTTGTGCAGTTCAGGTGGTTCTTGTCTTCATAATAACTGATGTTAGTGGTTCAAATAAAAAGTTACCTACTTAGGGCTGTTTCTTTCACAGTAGGGCATGGTAGTGAAAGCCATGTTATCTACATTTCAAGTAGTTTACCTCCTTGATTAATCCACTCTAAAATAAGAACTTCATTTGATTGCATGATCCTTAATATTTGCTTTGCGTGTGTTATTATGGGGATATTTTGATCTGCACCGTCATTTTTAAGTGGTGCTATACACCTGCTGCTTCCAGGAGCTGGAAAAATGGTATTAATTCCCTTTTACCACTTGGTGGCGATCTCTTAAAAATTATGGAAGCTAAAAGTATCCTGCCCGTTCTTTTAATTTTGGTATAAATAAAGGAAAACTCAGAGATAAGACTTTAACGCATAAGAAGAGCAGTCATAAAGTCTATCTAAAGGAAAACAATACCCTAAAGTCGGGTTTCTAGGCATGAAATATCCAAGCAGATCTGGCTATGCTGAAAACAATACCATCGTTTTAAAATGTCACCTGTGCCAAAGTATTCAAGTGCTGCAGAGTTTATTATGCCTTCTCAGAAGAAACAAAGGGCTTTCTGCAGATGTGGAAAGAAATGTCTTTGAAGAAATGTCTTAAGTGTAAATCCTCTCTGACTGACCTGTATTTCAAAGTGAATTGTAGTTGCTTTTCAATCATTGTTTGGGGTTTTGTTGTTCCTGACACATTAACACATAAGTAAATCTTTTGTGCTTGCACCCTGAAGGAACTTTGTCATGTCAGCAAGTCCCAAATGTATACCTACTTAGTATAAGAATTAATAAGGGTTTAGACACATATAGCTCTGTAGCAGGGCAATGTTACATTAGCTAATCCACCTCTGAATTTCTCTTTTCTTTTAAGGAGTTTTGCATATATTATAATACTGAGAGTGAACAGTGACCATTCTCTTGCAAAACAGTGCTACTTCCTAAATTCAAAACCCTCCTGACTTTTACCATGCTTTCAGTACATATTATGCTGCTGTACTTGTTCTTTATTATTCTTCTCTACATTCAACAGTCAGAGTGGAGTAGCTGCTTAAAATACATTCCTTCTCACTCTTTGATTATTGTCCAGATTAGGAAGCCACCAGGAAAGCTTTACTTTCAGTGAAGACCTACCTACCAACTGCAGTTCTGCAGATACACTAATTCCCTTAACCTGCCCTCAGGTGTGAAAGCGGAGGAGACAATGTGAGCAACAGGACAAAAAAAAGTAGAGAAACATTTTCTGAGGCTAAAAATTAGCTTTCTCAGTATACTGAGGGTATGAATTGTCCACAGACAGTATTTCTAAGTGGATTTATCACATAGCCTTAAAATACTATGGTCTCCATGGAACCCTTGCTGGATGCTCCAATTTCTTTTAACTTGTTAAGCTAGCAAGTTTTCCAAATGAGAATTAGGTATAGGTTAAATACAAAACCAGCAGCTGGTCTTGCATTCCCAGACAAGAAATTTCTCAGGTTTGGGAAGATTTACAAAAGTGATACCTCTCAGATGAACACATTATTTTACTGTATCTGTTTGAAAAGGTAACTGTAATTTAAGGATAATTCTGATTAATGTTGAGATATGATTGAAGAAGTCTTTTATATATGGTTATACTTCTGTTAAAATTTTTAACAGCTGTTTAAACCTCAGTGATAACGAGCTAGATAGCACTGCAGTCCTGCAGCAAAGAACTTAGATTTAATATAAATTGGCCACTACCTTTTCCCAGCTCAGTCAGGAGCCACAGGACATGCCCATTTCCTTTTGATAACAGTTAAATATAGAGATATGGTTTTCAGGGAATAAAATAAATAAGTTGAGCCGGGACTCTGCCAATTGCAAACAAAAGCACATGAGCAAAGGTTGGCACCACACCCAGCTACCCTTAGCTCTCTTGTTTTCATTTAGTCAGCTTAGTTACAGCTGAATAGCTTGAGATATGCCTTCTTGCAGTCACAGGGCATGCTGGAGAGATCAACAGGACCAAATGGACAAGGGTCTTTGGATCTCCACAGTCTTTCATCTGTTGCTTATCCTCATGAGATAAGAAAATTAGAGTCATAATTTTTGGAGTTCGTAAGACAGCGTTCAAAGTATGAAACAATAAAAAAGCGGTATCATAGCAGGGAAGAAAAAGCCCTTTGCATAGCTACAAGATGGAAGGAGTGCAGCTCCTCTGCTGAAGAACTGATTTTCAAAATGTTTAAACCTATGTGATGTTATTACAAGAGAAGTCACTCGTGCCATGTATCTCACAGACTTATTTCTTTGTTGTTTTTTTTTGATTTTGTCAGAGAACTTAACTCTCTGGGAGCCATGGAAATGCATAATCACCCCTCTGAGCAACCACTTGGCTTGTAGCCAAGACATTCTTGCTGTCATTGAGCAAAATGGAAAGGAATTATGACCACAATAAAGCATTCAGCTTACTAATTGCTATTTAATTGCTGCTCAGCATTTCCAATGAATTAACTACCGATGACAGTGTTACATAAACACCTGAAAGCACCAGCAGACTCTTCGGGATGCAGGGAAAGGCAGAGAGTGTCTGACTGCACGTGTATGTGTGTTCATGTACATCTTGGAGGCACTAGATAGGAAAAAGTTTCTCTTTCCCACTCTGCATGCCACACAGCCACGTACCATACGGATATCTCCTCCAAAGGAATAGCCACTGAGCTTGGGTGATTCTTACCGGCCTGATGTCCCCCAAGATGTACTTATGTTCCAATACCAGAGGTCTCTGACAATGGACCTCCATTTTTCAATGAAAATCCTGGGTTTTTAATTCCATCCCTATTCAGAAACACCTCTCTCAAAAATGTTGAGCTTCAGACATGCAGTCTGAAAATGCAGGATGAAAAAAGAAAATTAAAACAGACGCAGATAAGAATCATTTCCTCTTCTTCTCTAAATGAGGAGAAGGAAGACAGGGAATTAATTCAAACCTAAAAGTATTCAATATTTTTAGGCATAGCTGTCAACAAAAACCAATTCCTTCAGCTCTTGAAGAATGCTCAATTTTCTACAAAAATTTCTTCCTGTCACTGTATTGCTGCCTGCCTTGTTGAGGCAGGTGAACAAGTGCCAAGCCTCCTACATGCACAGGACAGACCTGGAGCAGTGATAATCTCAGGATGGGTTAAAGACACTTGCAAAAGCTGTGCCTTGGGAATGTGTTGGATGTTCTGGGCTGGGGGTAAGCTGGTGCAAGTTCTACCCCTGTACCAAGCCCCTCTGCCCCAAATGTCCTAGTGCTGCTGTCAATACACACAGAGGGCGTTGGGGGAGACAATGGGACTAAGACCACAGGCACCCTGCAATGTACACTCAAAGCCTAGATAGTCTGTCACAGGCAATGGCTTCCCAAGAGCAAAGTGCAGTTTTGGTTATAGCCAGCCGAGATGTAGCTGCTGGGCTGCATTTCAAATGCTTTCAGAGCAGTACAAATCTGAAAGTGTTCTCAGCTTTGTGCACATCAGAAGCTTGGGCCTGCATTCCCCAGGCACTGCACTGTACGTCTCTGTGTCTGGCAGGGACAGGTTAATAGCTAATTCACATTATGTGAGCCTTACTTTATTGTCCTCTGCAGGCTCCAATAAAAAGAAGGAACACCCATCCAAAAATCCCATCAGTATTGTCCCATCAGATGCCTTCCCTATGAACTGTATAAAAACGCCCTTTCCTTCTGCACTCCTTCCTCACCATTTTGTGGCACAGTGCCCACCAGCACTGGAGAGACCCTAAGAAGGCCACTCACTCTGTAAGTACATCACATTGGCAGATGTCCCAGTGAGGTGTGGATGACATTTTGGTTAAGGTAGCACTAAGAGCTAAGTAGATTCAAATCCATTTTCTGCCACAACCTTCTGGTCTGATTTTGGTCAAATTAGTTAATCTGCAAAATAGGGCAAAAAATAATTTCTTTTAGAACCCATTTGGTGAAGAGAGTTTCTCTCTGAGACATAGCTGCACAGTATTGTCTACAAAGAAATGCGGATTTTATTGGGAGTCTCTTGACATGCTTGTAACATATAATGAAATAATAATGTAGTAGTCATGGGAAATTTTCTAAGTAACCCATAGATTATCTGGCTTGAGGGATTACTTTGGTTATTGAATCTGACTTCACATAGACCATGAATTAGGAGGTTTTCATGAACATTTTCTTGCTTGAACTAAAGCCTCTTTTCTATAAATAATTCTATTACTAGCTTAAAATTGCAGTGATTTTATAAAAATTACATCTTATTTATAATCTGGGTTTGCTGCCATCCTGTCCCAGATCTTGTTATATCTTTGCTAGATGAAGGAGCCTGAGATCAAAGTTTTGTCATGCTGTGGCTCCTTTGTTAAGCTAAATAGATTGAACTCCTCTTGTCTCGCACTGAAGGATATTTTCCAGTGCTTTAATCATTCTTGTATGATCTTATATGATCAGTCTTCTTTCTAATTATTCCCAGACAAATGAACTAGATGTTCCTTTAGAGGTGGCTACACCAGTAGGAGGCAATATGCCTTCCCCACTCATTCTCACCATTCTCTTTCTCACACATCAAGGTTTACAGTACACACTTTGGCAACTGGAAGTTTGCAAAGAGGGCTCGCCCTTCGTGGTCTGATTGCCCTATGGTCTCTGTAGGAGCTGATTTTTGTTTGTACATATTGTTTGATATGACCAGAAGACTTAGACTGGTCTCTGTCCCTGACACCTCTTCTTCATTTTAAACCCACTATCTCCACTCTTTGTGTCAGATCAAACTTTAGTAATCGTTAAGACTGGGAATCATTTTTTTCTTCCATGTCACTGATGAAAAATGTTAAATGACGTGAAAATAAGAGCCAATTCATGTGAGATCTTACTGGCAACACAACCATGATAATTTCCCACTAACAGTGAGATTTTGGACCTGCCAAGTAGCAACTATTAAAACTATGTACTTTTAAAAAATTATTATTATTCTTTTGACTCTTAGTAAAATAACTAGTGTCTTTCCATGAATATTTCTGCACATAATGGTTTCTGTACCTTACAGGCCATACTTTGTAGTCAAGGTATTTAAAGATAAATGTTGTTGTTTTTTTTTTTGCTTGCAGTTTCTCCATCCAGTGTTTAAAACCGAAATCTAAATGACTTTGAAAGGGAGAGGCTACTCCCATCTTGATTATCCTGTCAAGGGGCAGGGAGCACTGAGGCAAGAGTATAGCTCAGAATCACAGAATGTATCAGGTTGGAAAAGACCTCTGAGATCACTGAGTCCAACCTTTGACCAAACACCTCTATGTCAACTAGACCATGGCACTAAGTGCCACATCCACTCTTTCCTTAAACACTCCAGGGACGGTGATTCCACCACCTCCCTGGGCAGCCCATTCCAATGTCTAATCACCCATTCTGTGAGGAATTTTTTCCTAATGTCCAACCTAAATCTTCCCTGGCACAGCTTCAAACTATGTCCTCTCGTTCTGTCACTAGTTACCTGGAAGAAGAGGCTGACCCCCCCATGGCTACAACCTCCTTTCAGGTAGTTGTAGAATAGTAGAGAGTGATAAGGTCAGTGAGTACCAGGACAGCGCCCAAGTCCTTCTGTCTAGAAGGAACCTAGACCGAATCCCAGTCAGTAACAGTGAGGGCAGCTGGGTTTAGGCTCTTCTTGCAAAGGTTGTGCTCCCGAAGGAGCACCCATCTGTACCCAGATCTCCCTGCTTCAGGGACACGCTCTTCTGCAGCCTCCTTCCCACTTGAAAGTTTTGGCATAGGTTTACTTTTGACCTGTTCTCCTTCTCCTACAAAAAACATGAGAAGTCTGTGAAATCTGTTTACAAAGAAGCTGTGAAAGCCTGAACTGAATGGGTGGCCAGCAAATGCCCGTTCTTGCTCTGTGCTCTAAAACTTCTCAGCTAAAGACTTTTGCTGCTATTTAATCATTGAATTTTTATTGCCAATCACTAATCTAAGTTGGCAGATTTACTGCTCCAAGGCTGTGCTTTCTGCTGACAGATGGGAATGTGAATATTTGCTGTCTCCTTGGATTTGTGCAGCTCCAGGGTGGGCACTTTGTTGCCTGCTGTGTAAAAGAAATATCGAGGGACTGCTGCAAGGGGCTGAGATGAAACATTCCCTTGTGTTGATTCATGCTTATTTTAGGGTTCTTTAGATGCAGACCAAACTACCTAAACAACATTTTTGCTTGGTTAGGAAATGATTGGCTCCAGCTCATGCCAGAAAAGGTAAATGTTTGTGGGCACAGTGTGAGAAGTCCTGGGAAAGTAAAGCACACACATTGACATGAAACTTGGAATCCTCCCACACTGGTGTGCTCTGGACCCTGGAAACACCTGTGCTCACCAGTTCTTGCAGAGATTTTATCTCCTGCTTCTTCATCAGAGCTAGTCGTTCCTTTTAACATGCATTTTGCAGAAGTCATTTATGGCTTCATCTTCTCCAAGGCCAGATGGCTGCAATCCTGAGTCACTGTGGGAAGGGCCAAGTTTCAGCATTTACAACCCCTTACGAATCTTACTGCTGAGAAAGATCGTACATCATCCCCAGTAAGAGGCTTTTCCTTGTACTACTCTACCTTCCCATAGTACGTGAGAGTTATTGTGAAGGTGGTTATGGTCTTTGCTGGTGCCAAGATTATCCTAGGTCCATAAAGGAATTGCAAAATCATTCAGCATGTTTCTGAGGACCAAACAAATGTTTTACACAAGATCAGGCTTAGTATAAATTTCTCTCCTCAATGGGAATGCTCCTCCTGTGTCCATAAAACAAACAACAGAGACAGACAGCCATTATTTCTCCCTTTACAACCAACTGCTTGGAAGGCTGGAAGGAATTTGAAGAGATCCCTGGCTCCAGCCTCTTGCCCCAAGGCAATGTCAGCTATATTTCAGAGAGGCCCTTATCTTAAAGCTGTGCATAGCGAAGGCAAGCCTTCCAAGCTTGGCTTTTTCAAATGTCAAATCTAAGCTTACTCTTTGTAGTTGAGACCTATTACTCCTTGTGTTAGATACCAAGGACACAGGAAGCAGATTATTCTTTCTTAGAGCAATTTTTTAGGTGTTTCAAAACTATTATGTTTCCTCCTCTTTCTTTTCCTTTCTAGATTAAAACCCTCTAATTTCTCTTGTCTGTCCTCATACAGCATGCTTTCCAGGCTTCTGCTCATGCATATTAAGTACCTCTCGTAAACTCTTTTTACTTACCCTCCCTCTTTCTTAATGCCTGAAGGATTCAAACTTGGATGCATGCTCCAATTGCAATCCCATCAACGCAGAACAGGCTTGAAGCATTCCTTCCCAGGCCACGCTGCCCCTGGTGGGTAAAAAAATGAGTCACAGTGTTTAAGGGACTTCAAGTATCAGTATGGCATTCCTGGTCACAGGGGTCAGAACGCAACTTCAGGAAGAAAAGGACTCAGAAGCCTGGACACACTACACAACCATTACTTTTCTACACGGTTTTTTTGTTGATGTTCTTGTTTTGCTTTCAAAGAGACTTCCTGCTGTTACTGCAATAAACTGGAGAACAGTACATCAAATGCCTTGTCGGTAAAATTATAGGGATCTTATACTCATTAAGGATATAGACTCTGGTAAATTACTGTCATTCTTCATTTCATTGAGTTACTTCTATGATGCAGCTCGTCCAGACTGCAGCAATTCTTGCTGCCCTAGTTGTTCTGCTACCACAGCCTGCCTTTGTATGCAGTCTTTGCACTACTTTCCTGGTAAATTCCACACTAAAGCCAAGTTCTTCCCAGCAGCCATATTCCCATGGTTCTTAATGGTGATTTCACTTTATACTGATGACTAACCTCCTCCCTGTCTTCCTTCAGTTCCTTAAAATCAGCAGGCAGCTTTGTCTGAGGTCGGCTGGAACCTAAAAGAGACATTTCAAGAACAGCTAGGGGAATTTCATGCTTTTTTTCCCGCTGGAAGGCAGCAGAATTGGGTGTTTAAAACCTACTGGTATTTAAAAAAAAAAAAAATTTCTGTAAAGCTCAGTTGTGAAGCCCCCTTGGCCTCTGGCTTATGTAAAAGGTTTTAAGCTAAATGGTCCACTGTTATTAATCAAAGATTTTTAATCCTAAAAGGTGCTGTTTGTAACTCCCTGAAAATACTGTTACTCAGTTCTAAACATTTTGCCTACTTGCATGAGTAATTCCACATTTCATTTTACAGAGAGAGCATACAGCAGTCACTCAATGAAAGGAAAATTATTTTAAAGAGGGATAGTTTCATACTGTGTACTGTCTTGCTCTGAGAGAGAGCCCTTTTCCTCATTTTTTCCTCATCTTCCTTCATTGGAATGTTCTTAATTTAAAATAGAAGACATTGAGACATGTCTTGGTACTTTGTGGAAAATATTCCACAGAAAACACCATGGCATTTAAACAGATATACGAAAATGAGTTGATCACTAACTAGTGGTTTGGTACTCCACTTGAAAAAGCAATTTAAAGGATTTTCAAGGAGCTCAGCTTTTCCTGAAAACAAGACCTGCCAACAGAGAGGCAGAATTTAGCATTTTAGCCAGCACTGCCAGCTCTGAGCTTGGCAATGTTAAGTTCCACGATTGCTTTTACCTGCTTTTTAATTTCTCTTGGAAATATCCTGTCCATTTACTAGGAAGCCACATTTCCCATTCACTTTTCAAAACTTGGCAGATCACAAGTGAAGTTACCTGGCTGCCCAGGACTAGCCTTACCTCCATATTCTCCTCCAGCTTTCCCTTCTTCCCTTTCTTTTGCATTCACTGTTCACATCCACAAGCTGTTTCCCAGGGGCACAGACTGCTTCCACTGAAAGTTTGATGATGGGGTTATTTTGTTTGGGTTTGTGGTTTTTTTTTGTTGTTTTGTTTAAAGTGAAGTGATTCATTGTCTTCAGCCCCAAAGCCTGTTTCCCAAAACGTCTCAAGTTACTGATCCTCCAGCTGAACCAAAACACCCATTTCTAGTAGCTCATAGCAAAGGGCATCAGCAGACACCAGCTTTGCTCCACCTGAATTGCCAGCTTCCAGCTTCTCCAAAATGCCAGTTCTCTCTCTCCTCTTTCAAAAAGGGAATGTAAGTTGATCAGTGAACAACGGCTTTGCTATTGCAAGTATGTGAACTTAACCTACAGGGAATATGCCAGAGAAAAGAGTGATTTCTAAGCCAGAGCTTAGGATTTCAGAAGGTGCATTGTTGTGAGTCATGAGCTCATGGGAAATTCAGTTGCAGAAGTGGAGTTTGCCAACAGGAACAGGATTATAGAAAGTGAAGTTCAGTTCAACTCAACAAAGGAAGGTGGTTTTTTCTAATAACTACTGGGCTGTCACCTGACCCTTTAGTAAATATTTAGTCTTTCCTTAATTCAAAGCACAACATATAAAAATAGTGTGAAAATACAACACAGCAGAGACATGGATATAAAAGAAAGCTGTCCTTACAAAATTCTCTTTTTTGGTGTCTTTCGCCAGGGGAAATTTTATAAACCATATGAATTTTCTTCAGGGAAGTCTTCTCATTTTAGCCCTTAACTAACCCATATTTGTAAAGCACTCTGAGTTCCTCGGGTAATGAATGTTACTATATAAATGGGAAAATTCGGTTGATCTCCGTTAAAGATAAACCACTCTTTAGTCTGGATCTCTCTCTAATATCGAAAAGAAAAAATCCTTTTCTCAGCCCTCTCTAACACAAGGGTTAGGGTTCTTAATTCACTCTGGTTTGCAATATTTGGTAAACTCTTAGTTCTTTGAAGTCATGTCTTACTTTCAGAGATTCATCTAAAACTATGAACTTCAGTGTACCTTAGACCTGCAGTTTAGGCATATCCTAATTTTTAAGATTGTATATAAGAGTTTGTTAAACCAGGCCAATTGGTAGCAAGACCTTGATCTCAAAGCAACCATTTGACTTTAACATAGAAATAACTTTTTAAACTGTCATAAGTTCTGGCGCCAAGATTCTGCCATGACCTCTGTTATGAAAATAACATAATCTGTGGCAATATAACAGTACTGAGTTAGTATCAGTAGTCTGACAGAGCATAGATAACGAGCACATCATGCTGTTTTATAATAGCTCCCTGCCATATGTTTACAAGAGAATGATAGATGGCTTGTATATTTTTTATGGGACTCATAAGATAGTGTGTATCTTCCAGCACTGTCTGATGCATAAACTTAATTTCAGTACTTGCCTCTCAAACAAACAGATTTATGGTGTCCAAGCACAGTCACACTGGATCTGAGCAAAGGTCTGTCCAGCCAGTAGCTGGCTTCTGTGGCAGCCAGTAGCAAATATTTAGGTAGAATATAAGAAAAAAGCAATTTCACAATTACACTTCCTCTAGTACATCCTCACAGATCCTAACAGTCTAGATGGGGATTACCTGAGACAGGGATTTAATCCATATCTTTGTATTTAATAGTTTTGATGGCTTTTTTAATATGCAAATTTATTCATAACACTTTCTTCAACCTACTCACAGTTTTTATCTCCACAACCCCCTATCACGAGGAGTTGCACAGCTTAATAAATTGCCTGTGAGGAATACTTCCCAAATGCTTTAATCCAGCTTTCTCAAGCTTTTGCATAGAGCGAAAATAATGGTGTTCTGCTCTCCTTTCTTTGCTGTTTGTGATTTTGCATAACTGTGTTATGTCTTTCTCTACTACACTATTTTTTCCCTAAGCAAATCTGTCTAAACTTATCTTGAACTGTCTTTTCACCTTTCTATGCACCTTTTCTAACCCTACCATATTTTCATTGAAATAAGTATCAGAACTGCCTTTGACAGTCACACTGTGGTCACATCATGAACTTGCAATTTTCAAGTTTGCTGTTTGTTCCTTTACTGATAAATCTTAATGTTTAATCTATCTTTCTGGACTACCAGAGGGTAGAGCTGGTGTTCTTGCTGAAATAGCCGACACAACAGTTTCAAGCTCTCTTTACTGATCAGCAATAACTTCTGGAGAGTTTACCATTGTAAGGATTATTTCCCCTGGACCCATTACTATACTGACTTTGGTCTGTCATTCTATTTGCCAAATCTTGATATTGTAGTTTAAACTCTGACTTTTCTGAATAATCAATAGTCTTGTCCCCTTGCCCTCCATTGCCTTTTCATGGAGAGACGCTTCCTGCACTTTAATGTTTATTACCCTTTGAATGTTTTTTCTTTTTCTTGTATTGATTAATGAGAGGACTATTTCTCCTATCCAATTAAATAATTTATTGCCCAAGTAAGAAGGGAATTGTCCTACTCAGTTCTGATTGCTGTAGAAGACATAACTTTTCAAATGCATGCCCTTTATATATTTACAGCCTCAGTCTTCACACTCAAGAATGAAAAGAAAATGTCTTTCTTTATACATAACAGCTCTGGATTCTGCAGTCAAATATGTATCATTTTACAATACATATGGTGGTTGCTGCACACTCAAGTTAAAACATTGATTTGGCTGTTTAGTCCTATGGTCCAGTAAAACTCTCCATGTATATACCAGTAATTATTTGTTTTCCCAAGCAGCAGCAAATAAAGAGGTTTCTAGATATAAAACTTGGACAATAAAAGCAGAAAAACCTCAGAACTGTTCTCTTGCTGCTGAGGCCAGCAGGAACTCTTAGTATACTCCACTGTGAATCAGTATAACAGGAAAGCTTTTCTGTCCTTAGCAACTTTTCTCTGTTGGGAAATTAAATGTCCTTTCATCCACCAGCCACGGATCAGGATCAGACTTAGTACATTACTACTTAAAATGCCAATATAGGATTTGTTAATAGGCATTGAGCCATGCCCATGATGCAAATAACAATAGAAGATAGAATGAGTATCAACCCTGTCCCCAGCTCATTAGTGGAATTTTTTTCTGACTACCAAAACAGAGGGCTTGCCCATCAAAGAGCACACAATGTGCATAAATATTTACATCCAAACCTGTTCTATGGTAGATGTCACTTCTGAAGACATACTGTCATGTCTTGTTCCTTTCTGGCAGGTTGCCCTGCTGCATCTGTAACCAACACAGAGAACATGATGTCCTACTCCTCAGCTGCCGGTCTCCTTAAACCTTTCGGCCCTGGCACAACTTACAGTTCAAACCCAATAGGACTTATAGCACTTGTGGCAAAAGCATGAAGAATGAACTGTGTTCTTCATGCCCTGGATGGAGGAGAAACTTTTCCCTGCAGATTTCTGGCTCCCACTTCCAGGTTCCTTCTTGGAACTTCATTTCATTCATTTTCAAAAGCAGATTCTTGATCGAGTATGGGTCTTGTGCAGCATTCCATGGCTTTCTGTGAAGCATGAGTGAAGGCAGTGTGGGAGACATCCATTTATCAGCTTTTCTAAGTCAGCAGAAAGCAGAGCTACTTAGCACAAGCAGATGGGAAATTAAAAAGCCTTACATAGACAACTCAGAGTGAAGAACCTGTCACCTGTGCCTTAGTAGCTACACACAGCTGAGCTGAGGACAGCAGCAACCACACCATGTGAATGGAATTACTAAGGAAGGAGACAGAAAAGTGATTAAAAACTATTTTGGTGCCCACTGAGATTGCTCCAGGCCCAAGACAAAACAATGTTGATACAGTGAACTGGAGAGAGGGCTATGTGCTATTTTTTAAAGCTCTCCACCACTTCTGGCAGAGTGAACCATTCATTCCTTGTAATGCCTGAAGCACTCAAACATACTTTTGCATGAGAGTTAAGAACATAGATTGACTCTCCCTCCCCAAGGAATCTAATAAAATTATAGGCCTGCCTTACTCCTGATTTAGTTATAAAGAGTACTCTTAAATTTAAGCCAAATTAAGCTATTCCTACAGTGTGTTATTAGTTGTGGATAGAGACAGCTTTAGAAAACCTGTGAAAGCTGTGTTCTTATGTGGGACACCAGTGTCTAGAAGAAGGCTTGCAAACACAAAAGTTAACATTTATACCCCTGCTCCTAATAAATAAAGCTTTAGGATATTTATGTTTGCCATAATTAAAAGTCTGATTAAAATCTTTTGAAATCTCACAGTTGTGTTTTCTCTTGAAGTACTAATCTGCAGTTTCAGCATGCCTCTTGAGACTTCAGAGAGCAAAGTGAGTGCTAAGTGATGCATCAAAGGGCAAAAGGTTTAAGTGTTATGGAAAGCTTAAATCCTGCAGAAAGGATTGCTTCTGACAGAGAATCAGAATCAATAACAGAAGCTATTGTTAGTACCCAACAAATACAGCTTGTAAACTGTGTATTTTCAATCACAGGAGGGTGAGAAAACACTTGTGTGAGCAGTAGACTGTGCCTGGGAGTCACAATTCCTATAGGTTAAAATCTCAGTATTTACTAAAAGTCAGATGTCTGATTTCCCCGCCTCAATTTGGTGATGCAACCTGCAAAAGCCCCTGCTTCAAAGGAAATTAGAGCTGCCTTAGAAAAAAAACCTTGCTTTTTTTTTTCTTTTTTTTTAAACAATTTGTGAAGTATCTACAACAAAAGAAACACTTTTAGTGATTTTTTCCTTGGTCTTATTACAGCAGTGTAAAAAGACAACCAGTCTCTATAAGACTGAGGCTGTTGCTGAAGAATCACACACAATCACAGAATATCCTGGGTTGGAAGAGACCCACCAGGGTTATCAAGTTCAACTCTTAAGTGAATGGCCTCTACGAGGGGCATTGAACCCACACCTTTGGCATTATTAGCACCATGCTTGAGCCAACTGAGCTAATCTAAGAACATAAACTGTAAGAAGCTACTATGTGCCAGCTCAGGAAATGATCAATGTTAAGCAATTTTATGTACACACAAAAGGGTCAGCCTCACACAGCTGGAGTTGTACAGGTAAAATTCTCGCTCTTCTTGCAGATTAAACTTTTACCAGGGCACTCTAGATCATCTTAAGGTTACAACATAACTGATTTAAAAAATATTTCTATTGGTAGTAAGTTTAAAACCTGGAGTCACTAGAAAGAGTACGTGAGTGTAAAGGCTGTCATCTACTGCAAAGGGAAAGCTCCTGGAGATGACAGACTTGGGTGTCTCCATTGGCAAAGAAGTGAGTACCTCCCAAAGGATGTGGGAGAAAAGTCGTTTAGATCAGCCTCTCCCTGTAGCAGGAAGGACATTGTCTATTACTGGGTAATTGTGAATATTTTATTGTTTGAACATTGGACAGTTTAACTGCTATAAACCCCAGCATGCCATGTCATCCTGCACGTGCCTGGAGCTGTCTTTTGTGTTTGTTGGTTTTTGGTTTTTTTAATGCTGAATATGACAAGGCATTTTAAAGGCACATCATGTTCTAGTGTAGGTATAGGAACTCCTGCCAAGTACTCATTCACCCCTAGGAGCAGAAAGCCATCCCTTCTGTTCATGTGGCTCCCATGCAGAGGAATTCAAAAGCATTTAGCAAATACTTTCTGCCTATAAGTGAGTACATGATGTGCAAAAGTACTGCCACAATTAGATAAAATACAGCGAAGTTATAGCTTGCTGTAGCAGTTGCAAAAGGTTCCTGTTAGGTTTGAATGACAGAGAAACCAGCACTGACAAATTTAGACTTTACTGTACTTTTTTTTTAAAGAGTCACTGCTTAGGTGCAAATTATTTTTGACATGGCAGCAAAGCCAGGTTCACTGATGAGCTTCAGTTTTTTGACTCCACTCCAGGCTAGGACTCCTCAGAGCTCAGATACAGGGTTCAGGTGTAAGCCACGAGCATTTTGTGTCCTATCTTTCTTCTGGGACATGATTTCATCAAGGCCACCTCCAGAGCCCAGAATACCTTCCAGAGCTCAAGAGCCAGAACCATTTCTTCCACAAAGCCAGGTAGGGCTTGCTTTTATTTTTTCCTAACAAGAAACAGGTTTTTACCACATCAGACCAAACATCCTTCTAGTCCAGCGCCCTGTACAGTAATTTATAGCAAGTATGCCCTTTTCTCATCTCCTGAATAGGATGAACATGGGATTACTCTGCCGCTATGCTCTCCCACTTGTGACAAGAGATCAACGGTGACTGAGAAATATCCATTGGGAGGTTATAATTCCATCTCTGGGTAACAGTTCTCCATGGACTTTTCTCACTGGAATTTGCCTAACCATTTTGAGCCTCAGCACTGAGATACCTAATCAAACATTGAAAGTGCTTACAAGGAAGGTGGCTCCCACAGTTTTGTTTCCCTCATGCCTGCAGGGACTCAGACCTACTTCTGTCAGGAGAGAGACTTGGGGCCACAAATCCTCCCAGTCTATTGGATGGGCAGGTTTCTCTAACTATTTGATACCTGAAGGCATCTTATTCTTCAGGCATATATTTAATAGCCTCTGGGCAGGTTCAGAGTGAAGATTAACAGTGCAGGGTAACAGAGCAACTGTAAGTAAGACTGATTAAAATGGTACAGTGATGATACACTGCCATCAGCATAAAACAAGGACTGTCAGTGTTCCTTTCTTAAACTAATCATGTGAGTGAAGAGCCTGCACATTTTCTGCATGTTGGGATCATATCCATCAGAAAGGATGATGAGTCTGAGACTTAAAATGCTTCAGAGCATGCACCTCTTCCTACTGGAGTGTAAGGGCACCTAGATCTGTCCCCCACAGTCAGCTGCATCTTTAGATAAGATCCTGCCACTCACATTCATAAGAGTTCTATTGTTGTGTGCATCAACAGATATAGACCTTAGACAGCGGGATCCCTCCCCCAAAAATTAGCTGCTTTACCACATAAAATGCAGATTCTTTCCTTAGCTCAGCTTTCAGTGAACCACACCACTTCTCACATCTGTCAAATATATCCAAATGATATTACCATGATACTTAAAGGCAGATAAAAGCAAGTGGTAGAGTTGTTACAGCAATAGGCAGCAGCAACACAGTTCCCAAAAGTAGCTTTGATTTGGCAAAGATGATTAACATGAGCTACTCCAGGATCCCTGTGTCATTAATTCTGCCAGTAGTAGCTTTTAGTTTTCATTTTGCTGGTTGAGCAAGCCCTCTTTCCTCTCAAGGGACTACCAAGGTGCTCTAAGAGAGGTGTGGAAGATTCAGAGTCTCCTCAGGTCCACTGCCACTGAGGAGTCACAGGGGGTGTGCAGGGGTGCTCCAGCCAACGCTACAATCCCCAAGCAAGACAGGAAGGACAACAATTTCAAAATGCTTCCTGCATGCTGATTTGCACAGGTCCATGTCTAAAAGCAAATCCTTCGCATGTACACAGGTGGAATCTTACGTGAAGATACCAAAGGCTGGGTGTCACATACACCCTGAAAATATCCCACTTTCTATGCAAATTGGGTATTTGCATGCAGAAGTTACCAATCTCAAAAAGCCATATTTGTGCTGCCATTTTTGCCTCTCCCCAAATAGCAGACACTTTTTGGTATCACTTGTAAAAACTGTTATTACAGAGCATACAAATGCCATAAAGGACCAGCAAAGCCTTGGCAACTGACCTTTCTCCAGCCTTGGGAATAAGCTGAGAGGCTTTCTACTGATGGTTCAGACTCAAAAGCAAGTTAAAATTGTACTGCTGGTTTCTGCTCTGGATTGCAGGGTTTCAAAAGGTGTCATATGACTGCTGCTTGGGCATTTAATTGATGCAAATATTTAAAAAAAAGAGCTTGAATAGCTCTTAATTAAATGGCTTTGTATTGTGCTGGGTGAGGGTGTGCCCCATCCTGGCTTGCAAAGCAAAACAGGTAAAGGCCAAAGCAGTAACCAACACTGAAACACAGGGAGGGATGAGGGGGCTCTGCACAACTCAGGACTTAAAACCCTCTTCAACCTTTGGCCTTGTTCTCAACACAAACAAAAAGCAAGAGAGAAGGTTTCATTGAGATTTATAAAAAAGCTGTTTAGCATTAAAAGCTGATCTACAGGCACCAGACAAAAGGACAATAGCTCTGCCGAAATGCTACACGGGCCTGAGGAATAATTTCAAGTCAAGACTGAGAAAGATCAAATAGCAGCTGGAAAGCAAGAATATACCAGGGAGGAGGGGAGAAAGGAGCTACACTGCTTTGGCTCAAACAGATGAAAACACAGACTAAAAAATACATGTGTTACTAGGCAGCTCTTTTGCATTGTTAACTCCATTTGCATTGGTAAATAAACCAGAAATTTTCCTTTTTAACTTTCTCACCTTAGTACAGTTTTGGCAGTTTTATATAACTACACTCCCTCTCTTATGAGATTTTACTGAAGCTTAGATCCAGAGGGTACTCAGACACCACTAAGATAATTGGAATCGGATACCGCAATGGTTTTGTCAGTGTGACCCTTTGACCACACTAGAAATCTGCAGCTGCACAAGGAGAGATACATACCCACCCAATCCCGCTGGTTTAAATACACATCTTAGGATATAACCAAATTGTTTTTCCTACATGTGCAAGCGGGATACCATTGCCACAAATGCAATTCCACTTCTGCCCGTCTCTGTGGTTCTCGTGGAAGTTCCAGCCGCAGATTACAATGCACAGTATCAGCAACTGTACTGGAAGTCACTGCACAATGATGTATAAAGTTTAAGTCATGTTAAAACTCCCACATATCCAAAAATTCCTCTCATGGATTTAAAATTTTGGAAAGCCCGCTTGAAACTCTTGCTTGAACCTCTTATTATACCTTGGTCTTATTAAGTAGTTTCGGTATAGCCTGATTTCTGGTCTCTGCCCAGATGCATAATTTTTTCAGGTACTTACGAGCTTTACCTTAGCCCTATATCTTGAACTTCCTTTCTATGAAGTAGGTATGATGCATGCTTTTTTAAAAAGAAGATGAAAGGATCACTCTTCAGGTGAACTAACTTCATCAGAGCTCTCCACAATTGTAAAGTATTGTTATGAATTTGAGTTTAGGTTTAGGCATAAGCCACAGGTGTATCTTCAAATTATGTGGAAAGGGTTTTCAGGGGAAAGCTCAGCCCAATTTCTGTTCCAGCACAAAAAGTGAAAACCTATAAATAAAACTAGAGAGGTAGTATATAGTGCATGAGAATACTCATTAAAAAGGTAACTCTATGGTAAATTATTACAGAGGAAAAACAAAAACATATGGACTAAGGAAGAATAGCTGTGATCAACAAAAACAGGTAATATATTATAGGCTTCAACTGATAATTTAAAATGGATCCTCAGCTTTCCAAATCTTATGCAACTTCAATCATGGTCAGCAATGTTTGCTGTTCTAATGTGATTCCTCACTTTCCCGCTGTTTTCCATTTCAGATGCAATTCAGTAGATGTTAATTAACACCTGCAATAGCTAATATATTACCTGGAGGCATTTTCATATCTACTGTTAGCCAGTTGAGAACTAAGCCAGGAATAAACCATAGCTTCCTAGCCTTGCAGGAAAAAATAAACTACTTTTAAATACCCAGTGTAATATCTAGTTGTTGGTTTGTCTCTACCTCAAATGTACAGCAGTGCAAAATGCTGTCCTTGTATATTCTGTACATCTGCCTATTTCATAAATTCTACTTCTCTCTAGCTGTTTCAGGGTCCAGCAAGGAGACTGTTACAGCACTGGTATACCAAGAAAAGAACCCAAGAATAGAGAAGCCAGAAAATATGGGTTTTTTCCTCCTCCTTCTCCTTCTCCACCTTGCAGAGAGGTCTGAACTACAGCATTTTGAAGAAGTACTGTTGGCAGGATTTCCCTTTGAAGTTTACACCATGCTCTTAGACCTGAACCCAATGATGTTAAACAGGACCGGTAAACCAACTCTGATTTTTGGAAACTTCTGTCACTGAAAGCACGTGCCAAGATAAACACAACCCAGAATGCACAGACTATGAATCTCCTTCTCTTTCACCATAAGTCATAGTTCCAGCATCTAGACTAAGGTTCAGTTCTGCTCCTGTTCATACAATTGAGTGGGAATGAGTCCAGCAATGGATCTTTCATTTTCCCTTGGCCACTGAAGTGCTGCCCACTCTTCTGTCACTGGGCAGGCTCTTGTGAGATCAGCAGACTGTTTATCTGCTCAAACATTTACAGACTGAGGATAAAACAAAGACCTGGAAAGCAAAATGTACTTAAGTCAGCAGTGAAAAAAAAAACAAGTGAGTCACCAAAGTTCAAGTGCACAGTATCTCTAATTTTCACTTCAACAGGCATACAAAGGTATGGTTCTTATTTCCAGTGACTGGAAGAGTCATGCTTTTTACCTCCTCAGTGTAAAAGGAACTAGCACAATGAACAGTAACTCTGGATCAGGGGAAAGACCTGAGGCATTGCAAACAGGTAGCAGAAGATTCACAGTACATGCAGGCTTATGTCTGAGAATCAAGCCTATTTTACACATCCCAAAACATCTTATAATCTGGCAACTAATACCCTGAAAAAAACATTCTAACTCATTTTACTCACATGAAACATGATGTTTAGATCTGACGAGGATTACTCACCAGATTAAATTTTTCATTTAAAATCATGCCTTATAGCTATGAAGGAAAGCTATTTGCTATCCTCAAAACATGTATTATCTGATGTTATATTGCTTTATCTAGATAAAATGGGCAGTAAATCAAATTTGTACACTGCAGCTGCTAATCAATATGCTTTAGTTGAAGACTACATCCAAATGCTGATTCTTAGAGCTATTTGTGAATTTCAGATGTGCCATTAAGGATAAAACTGATAAACTACTTCACTACTTCTGATGTCTATAAAATTGAGCAACTTTATCTTGTTTTATTCTGAAATGAAAAATCTCAGTCGGCTGGCCTCCCGTCTTATTTACAATAAATTAGTGATGAAGGGGAAAGGTTTGTTTTTCAAAAGGGTGTAATTATATGGTCTCAAATATCATTCCATAACCAACTGTCTCTCATCCCAGCTTTTGAAAGACATCTTAAAAAAATATCAGGTTTGGGGTTCTTTGCTTTGCCATACCAGGTAGAATCCCAAAACGCAGCAAAATGAGCTACCAGTTTGTATCTGCACTTCAAACAGCTTGTCTTCCACCTAGATATCAGCTGATTAAATGAGCCAAATTAAACATGGGCTTTAAGTGGAGCATCCAGCTGTACTGGCCAGGCCAAGGCCAGGAGTTCTATCCTTCAGATTTTAGCCTTCATACGAGGTTATCTTGCTGATGGACAACATACTTGATATTTCAAGTACAAAATTATCACTGGTGACACTACAGTGTGAAAAGAGAACTAAAAACCCAGAAACATCCTCCTTCAAAATAATAATTAAAAAAACAAACAAACAAAAAAAAAAAAGCAAAAAACCCAAACAGTGAAGATCCCTTTCCTCTCCTAAACAGTAATGCTCCCTCTCCATTAGTTCAGTTCAGTTTAAGTCATACTCTGACATAACACCTAAGGTTAAAAGTCTTGAGGCTGTCAAGGCATTCATTCCAGAGTTTTCAATTCAGGATCATTTTCTGCAGGTGCTCCCTGTAATCTTTGTTGAGGTCCAGACTGACCAGCCTACAATAGTAGGGAATGATTCACCAGGCAAGGACTCAAAGATTTATTTTTAGTTTTGGCAAGAGCAGGAATAACCAAGCATATACTTTGCAAGTTTATTTGAAAAGTTTACTCTATTTGCTAAATATTTATTTTCTGCCTCAAATCTGCAATCCTTAGTATCTGGGATAATATTAAGAAAATTTCACTACAAGTGACTCAGCTGTGGTTCATCTCATCTACTTATTTCCATTTATTTTGTCAATATGTCATTGTTTGCTTTTAAAAATAAACAGCAAGTACTTTCTCAGTCACCCTATTTCCTAAACTTAATTTTTTATGTATGATCTTTATAATGAAGATGAGAAAAATACCTATACTGAGAATGCAGACTGCCTTTTAATAATGCAATGCACAGAAACACACAATCCTTATAACAGAGCAAGCATTCTCCAATACATAAGAAAGTTTGAACTTTCTCCACTTCGAGGATTAAAAAAAAATATTCAAGTGCTCTATAAAACGCTGGCGTTTTTTCTGCATCAGCTTAATTCATTTACATGTGTATGGATTACCTAAGCTTTATCTGATGCTCAGGCAGAGAAACAAGAGGACCATTTCTGTGCTACAGGTTGGTTAGGGCCACAGGACTTCTCCCTCCTAACCATGGTACACAGGTCAGCACTAACCTGAAGATATTGCTGTGTGGCCTGTGCACAGAGGGTGGGGAAAGTGAGACGAGGCAGTCAGCCCATTTTCTCATGGATCTAGTTTTTCAGTGGCTGCTATCAAATTCATTGAAGCAAGGATTTGACTGAGCAGGAAGATAGAATTACGTCTCCTTCCCACAGCTCAAGGTCAGGATAAAGATGGAGGAGGGCTGTGAGGCATTTTATGTGCATTTATTGACTTCATATTATGACTAAATTTCCAAGCTGAAAGTACCGTACACATGGATTAAGACACGGCTAATATTTAGTCACATATTAACCAGCATTGATACTGAATCTGAGGAGCAGCCATCTGAACAGCACACCAGACTTCTCAAATAAAACCCAAACTGGAGATTTCTTGTGTCTAGGTAGAGACTTGCAACTAATAAACCTGAGAAGTTTCCAAAGAGCAAATAGAGGTTCACGGCAGAACAAGGCAGCTTCAAGGTACAGAAAAGAGGAGGGAATTGTATTTTCACAACAGTGAAAGCATTCAAAATGCAGAAAAGCGTCTGCATGAGACATATAAAACACTAGTTGGCATTCGTTCTCCAGCCTCTGGATAGTTCTGAGGATCTGTCCCTCACAGAACTCAGACTAAACCAGACGTAGGAGTAAGAAATGCACCAGTGCAGCATCTGTTTACTTGTTCTTCCATTTTGGACATACAAATACAAGAAAGGTTCTTTGGGCCCTACAATACAAAAATACAGACAGACTATTTTAGCCTGTAATAAACATGAACATGCTGTCTCCTAAAAGGTAGCATGAGAACCCTGGCAGAAAAGCCACCCCTTTCTGCCTCCTTTCACCCCACTCCAGCTAATTGGAGCTGAAGTACAGTTCATCTCTGCCTCCATTCCAAGCTTTTACATTTTCCTCCTTCTCTCTCACACTCTTTTTCCAAGGCTAGGTTTGCTCCAATTTCTTCCCCTCAAGAGAAGGATTTCAGATGCCCCTTGACTAAAGAGGCCTCACTTAAGAAAAGCATCTTTGAGGAGAAACTTTTCAGAGATTGCCCCACAACCCCCCAGCTCTTTGCTTGGTCAGCATGTAGTCAGCAACGTAAAACAGCAGTCCAAACACACTACCTTGCACTTTTACTAAATGAAATTTAAAAAAGCATATATCTAAACACTGGGTGGGAAAAAAGCTTTTATGGAAATAGATTTGATGCTACAGTCCCTTCATCCTTGAGTTCCAGAGTCTGAAGGAGTAGCTGAGGGAAGCACCAGTGAGCACCTCTGTAGCTATGTTGTCTGAGTTTATTGCACAGGAGCTTTCAAAGTATTATTACACACATTGAACCACAGGGCGCTTGCCCAGCATGTAGTGCACCATTTCAGCAATTGTTAGTGACTGGTTTAAACCATATATTCACCTGGATCTCAGTTCTTGTTTCCTTTCCATTCTCTTTTTATTTTTAATTGACCTTAAATGATTAGTTACAACCAAACAAAATCATAACTGCTTAATACCTGACTGCTAGGAAATAATTTTCAGTCCCTACCACTATGTAATATCTCACATTCAGAAAACATTCAAAAACCATTTTAACAATATAAACTCTATTGTAAATGCATTTAAAATAAATAAATCAGTTGTTGCTACATCACCTACTATCAAGAAATGTGAAATCGCTAAGTACTTTTAGCCGCATTTGCTCTGTAAGGCACACCACCAGTACAAATCTGGTTTATATTTACTTTGTCCAAAAATACAGGAGCTGTTAGAGGGAGCTGCTTGAGTTAAAGCACATTATCCTGCTATCAGAAGAAATACTGGGACACTTAACATTGCTTCACAAGCCTTGGACACGGTAAATAGCAAACAACATTTCCAGTGGTGCCCAAGCCTATTCCACATTAGGAGTGCAACCCTGCTTGTGCTCTCCAGGGCTGGTCTCGTCTCCCAAAAGGGTGTTTACATTTTATTACACAATTTCTTCACTGGAACTTCATTATGTCAGTTATCACCAGTTACACAAAAATCATGTATCCCCTGGGTAAATAGTGCGAACTGCTACACAACACAGGCCCCCCCCCCATAACAGAACTATGAGAGACCAGCCTGTGAAAAACCTGCTTATCATTACACAGTAAGAAGAGGGAGAAAACCAGTAAGGTTCTGTCTTTTGCATTATTTAAATGCGATGTGATGTGGGGCATGGGCAAATTCAAGAGCCAGTCCTTCGCAATACCTCTCTTTGGACCCCCACAGGGGAAGGAGGATGGGTTCACGGTGGGCAGGGCAGGAGCACTTAAGGCACCCTCGGAGGTCCTTGGCCCTGAAACTAGATAAGAGCACTTTGTTCCCCCCTTCCTTCGATAAGACAGCATGTGAGATGAAAGCAGCAAAGCTCCTCCTTGGCTTGAAAGCCGAAAGGAGCTGGGTCATAGTCCTGAGAAGTCAGTGTATTGGCTCCTGGCAAGGGCTGGGGGAAGATTCAGAGACCCCCAGTGTCGGCCCTGGGATAGCACCTTTGAATCCGCTCAGTACCACAGTACAGGGAATGGGGTATTTATTTGTGTTTTGTTTTTTTTTTTTTTTTTTTTTTTTTGTTAAGACAATCACATGGTCCCATCATCTAGGGGTTTGGTCTTGGCGGTGTTCATGTAACACAGCACACGATTCCCTCATCTGGCGGAGACGCCGGACTCCCCGCAGCGTCTGGTCGGGGTTGGGGAGGCCGCTGCCACACGCCCTCATGTCGTCCCTGGGACCATGGCCAGCTGCGGGGCAGTCACTGACTCCGGCTACCTGTCCTGCCAGTCCTCCGGCCACCCGTCCAGTGGCAGCTCCTCGGCAAGGTCCTGCTGGGCTACTCGCCCCCCTGGTCGGCATGGCCTGGAGCGCCGCCGCCGTCGAAGACCTCGGGGCCGTCGCCGAGCAGCGAGGTGCGCATCTTCCGCCGCTCCTTGAAGCGGCCCGAGTGGGACACCCGGAGGCTCCGCCGGCTCCCGCCGCCCGTCCCCGCGGCGTCGCCGCTGCCGAAGGGGGGCGGCTGCTCCTCCCGGTCGTCGGGGCTGGGGGGGTCGGCGGGGGTCTCACTGGCGGCGGGGGGCGGCGGGGCTGCCGCCGCTTCCTTGTGCTTCTTCTTGCTGGTCAGCGATTTCCACCAGGGCCCCGCCGAGCCGCCCTTCACGGCGGCGCGGGGAGCGGCGGTGGCCGCAGCGCTGTCCGCCATCTCGGGCTCCTGCGGGAAGGAAGCAGGCGAGGGCGGGTTGGCAGCCGGGCACTGCCACCCCGCTGGGGCGGCGCCGGGACCCCTTTTCCCCAGCAGCGCTGCCCGCCCGGCACCCCGGGAGCGGCCCCGCGGGGAGGGACGGACGGGTCCTGCGCGGGCAGAGTGTTCTGCTCCCCGCACAGCGGCCCCGGAGCGCCGCCCGGCCCCGTGCGCGGCCGGCAGAGCCACGGGAGCCGAGCGGCCGGACCCGCTGCCCAGACTCGCCAACCCCGTCCCCAGAAGTTGACCCAAGGTCCGGTACCTTGGGGCTGCTGCCGCCGCCGCCGCCCCGCGGGACGGGGCCGGGAGCCCGGCGCGACCTGAAGCTCCTGCGATGGGGCGCCGCTCCCTCCCTCCCTCCCTCCTCCCGCCGCCCCGCCAGCTCCTGGCGCTGCAGGTGCGGGAGGCGACACTGACCTGCGGCGCCCGCCGCTGCGGGAGTGCTCCTGCCCCACGGGGAAGCGCAGCCGCCGCCGCAGCAGGGGAGCAGGGAAGGAACGGAGCGATGTGCGGTACAGCGGCAGGTGCCCGCCAGCCCCCCGGCTCGACCCCGTGGGCGGGGCAGCGGCCCGGCCAGCCCCGGGGCCGGGCGGCTCCCGCTCACCTGCCCGGCTCCCGCCGGGGAGGAGGAGCTGGGCCTGGCTCCGTAGGGCGGGGAGGTCGGTGTCCCCTGCCGGAGTGGAGAGGCACGGTAGAACAGGAAAAGGAGGGGGAGCCTAAGCGTAGGTGAGGCAGCACCGTGACCGCGTAATGAAATCCGAGCGTGGACGGCCGCGGTGTTGCCAGTGTGCGTGGCTGAAACAAAATATCACTACTTTTTGTTTGTGCACGTGATGGATGTGCGTGGGCAGGTAGCCTTGAAGAAAATAGAATTGTGTTTAACTGCCCATCTTTAAAAAACGAATGAAACTGTAGGTCAGACCATGCAGTGTGATATTTGTATTTCAGCTAGTTTAGTATTGAGACTTTGAATTTCTTTATGATAATGGATATACGGCCATACGAACAGCTTTACCTGTTTTTATTCATTCAGAAAGGAGAAGAAGATTTGCTCGTGCCACACCGTGTGTTAAAAATGATGATTTGTTCTTTGGAGGACTATGTCATGTAATACGCATTTGATCCACAGTACCCTTCCCATTGGCTACACAATCAGTTACTCAAAGTTGACTATGATGGTGTGGAGGAGTTCATGTATTCAGCCTCATCTTTTCTTGCAGATCAACTTCGACTACTTGCAGCTTCCCTGAAAAGCCCATAAAGATAATTATGGAAATTGGTCAATGCAGGTTACTTAGGGAGAGGAGCCTGGGGCACGCATTTTAGTCTGTATATTGCCCTCTTCAAATCCAAAGGCTTTTGGATAGGAAAGGATGTGCACACACACACTTGAAATACTCCAAACTGTCTATCATACTAACTAACATCAGCAGCAAAATCTTTCTCCTATGGAATAAAACAGTAACCAAAGATGGCCTTTACATTCCCTCCTAACAAGTAAGCAACTAACATTTTCTGAGATGCATAGCACCAGGGCATCAGGCTTTTTTGGGCCAAGGACAGCAACAGACCAATAGGGTCAAGTTTCCCCGTGTGAATATGACCTACTGCTTTGCTCCTCACTTGTAGGGAAAGAGAACATCAGCGTGTCTGCTCATCTTGTGTCTCAGGGAAGTGCCTGGGAAAAAGGGAATTTATGTTGAAATAAAGATAGTTTTTATTTGTAAAAGCCCTTTTCAGAAAAATACTACAAGTTGTTATTTATAGCTTCCACTCTGCAAATAGGCTTATACAAACCATTTATTATTTATTTATATTATTTTGATTATCTGATCTCTGACCTCTGAGCTCACAAAATGCCAAACTTACATCAAATCAGTGTGGTTTTTTTCAGTTAAACCCATTTCAAAGAATCATCCAAAGGAAGAGTTTTGTCCTTTTTGATCCTGTGCTGAAAGCGGGGTCTACTGAAAAGAGAAAGGCAGGTTAGAAAGCTTTGCAAAAGACGTGTGAGCGGGAGGGTGCTGCCTGCATGTGTATGTGGTGGTGCAGGAGGACAGCAAAACCTGCTCTGCTTTTGAAAGCCACAACATGCTGTTCCACAAGATTGTCACTAAGGTTCGTGTTTATATAAAAACAATTCTGAAAGTGCAAATGTATGAGCTCTCCCTTTCTTACTGCAACAGTACTTGTTGCATTCCTTCGGTATGGTTATTTTACAGCATTGATTTAAAAGGGAAAATAAAGTACCCTATTGCCTCTTTCAATGCATGGAAGTTAGATAGTATATTTATTTAATAGGACCGCTGCAGTTAAATTCTGTCCTGTCTTTTCAGGAGGCTGAGAGAAAAAGTAGTGGAGTTTTGTACTCCTAGCTAGGATGGATGTGCAATATTCTGGAAGATGCCCCAGTTCACTGCAAAATAAAACTGTAGGGCCTTTCCTCCATGTTGTAACATGATTCTTTTGTGTACAGTCAGACTGTTCAGAAATAGCCCGGTATTTTCAAGATTTAGATTCTCAAAGACTAATGTCAGCTCTCAAACAATCTTACTTACAATACCTAATCATTACTGCAGTGAATGAAAAGAAAAAAAACAGTGCTTGTTGCAGTTCCCATTGTCCTTTTTCTGAACTTTGCAGACCCTACTGTGCTCTAGTTGAAACTGTGCTCTGGAATTAGATTGCCAAACCACACTCTTATCTAACTGTGTTGAGGGGACCCATCTCTACTGGCAGGAGAGGAGAGGCACTGTCCACTTCAGGCATCAGCCTTCCCAACATCACGGAACCTTTTGGTTTCCAAAACTCTGATATTAAATTCAGTTTTAATTATACCAAGGGAACCCAATGTTGCCCTCAGAAGCATCAAATATGCTAATGAATATTGCTCTCTGATCTCATATTTACCCTCAAACCCCAGAGCACCCAGCAAATACACTGGACATTTGAAACTTGGGCTTCTCAAATGCTAACCTTAAGGCCAAGGACATTTCCAAGCCAAATGTAGAAAAGAACATATTGCACTGGCACCTATAAGGAACAAACCTCTGCTTTGGTCCATACTTCCAGAAATATTCAATGTTTGGCTCTTCAAGATTCAATTCTTCTAAACTCTTAGCCCTGCCCTGACATAAAACTAAGCAATTGGCTCATAGAAAATTGCAACACTGCTACCTGCTGCCACAGGTTGGCCCCTTAGCATTCAGGAGGTCTTGGGACTCTTAGATCCCAGAGCCTAAATATCACATCAATTTAAACCAAGGGACCTCTGTGCACAGGAAAAAACCATACAAAGAAATGGTTCCCATCTGCATCAGGCGGTCTACTCAGAAGAAGCCATCAATAACATTAGCTCTTCCAGATTTAGATTTTCAAGTACTAGCAGTATCTCAAATCTTAGCCTTACGTTAATAATCACAGGAAGGACTCCAACGATATTACAACAGGGAAGAACATTTTTCATGTTGATATCAGCTTGCTGCTCAAGACTGTCAAACTGCAGTATCCATTCCCAGGCTATGTCTGTCCTGCCAAAAAAACCCCAAAACCAATCAAGCTGGGACATAGGTTTGAACCCAGCTGCTACTGAATTTAGCCTATTAGTGGCGACTCACCGGCACAATTTTGAATTTTGGCCTCTGTCAGTGCATGTGCACTGGTCAGCATGGTTTCAAGGCAGTGAGAGCAAAGGATTCTGCCCTTTGGAAGTGTTTGAGAGTGCAAAGCCTGTTGTAATTAAGCTGGACAACTATGGGGGGGACCAAACTTGTGTAGTTTCATCCATTCTGCCAAAGGGCAGAATCCTTTGCTCTCACCAGCTTGGTTGGAATGGTCTGCAGGGCTCAGAACTGGACACAGTACTTGAGGTGTGGCCTCACCAGTGCTGAGTACTGGGGGGGGAAGGATCACTTCCCTGATCCTCCTGGCCACACTGTTCCTAATACAGGCCAGGATGCCATTGGCCTTCTTGGCCACCTGGGCACACTGCTGGCTCATGTTCAGCTTCCTGTCAATCCAGACTCCAAACTCCCTTTCTGCCTGGCTGCTCTCCAGCCACTCTCCACACTCCAGCCTGTAGCGCTGCAGGGGGTTGTTGTGGCCAAAGTGCAGGACCCAACACTTGGCCTTGTTGAACCTCATCCCGCTGGAATCAGCCCAACTCTCCAATCTGTCCAGGTCCCTCTGCAGAGCCCTCCTTACGACATCCTGCAATAATCTATGTCCTTCAGGCTTTGAACTCCCAGTCCTGGCTCTAGCTGTAGCATCAGTGTAATTATATCCAGAATACCATGCCTTCAGAGAAAGATAATGTAAAGTATGGCCCCCATTGAATGTGCAAGCCCTAGAGCGTTCAGTAATAATCATAGTTCCCTAAGGTTCAGATTTTGGAGTCTTAACCATTATCTTTACTTTAATCAGGGAATTAATCTCTACAGCTAAAGAATATGAAGGGTATTGATGCTCTCATTCTTATCTCCATGAGCCCTATAGTCTCTCCATTCCCTTTAGATAGCTGTAGGGGACATAGCAGTGTAATTTTGCTTTGAAGATCCAGTTAGATGGCATTCTTGTGTGTTTGTGAATTACCTTCCTACTCAGAGTTTTCCTGGTTTCAGTCTCTAGTTATCGGCAGGGGGTTTGTTGGCACTGGAATCTTCTTCCTTCCTTCATTGCAGACTTTGACTCTGTACTAGTCCATAAAGAAATAAGAAGGTGTCCAGACAGTCCTGCAGCTTGTGCCTTTGAGCAAGTTTTGGGGAGAGTACAGCATTGAGGCAAAATGTCACAGTTTCTCCAGCTACTGCCAGTTTAAGGAACTTGAACAGCTAGAGAAATGCCCACTTGTAGACCCTTCCTCCCAGCCCCACCTCTTTTTATGCCCTCTCCAGCCTCTTCTCAGACAGCAGGGCAGCACAACCCAGCCCTTAGCAGGATCAGGCTCTGATCAGTACTCTGTGTGAGGGAGCATGATACTGGCAGCTGCTGAAGAGGCTGTCACTGTCTACATCTCCATGTGGGAAGAAAGGGGAGAGAGCAGCTGCCTAGCTGGGTTCGGAAAACACTCTCCCTCCAGACATGTGAGTCCAGGAAGGGCCTTGTGCAAGCACAGTTAATCATTTCACAGTGTATCATTTGCACAGATGTGCACTGTGCAGTGTTTGAGCTTATTATAAATCACACAGTTGCTCCATGTGCTCTGCAAACCAATCTCAGTACCTACCTTCACTTTTGCCTCTTCACAATGGGATTTAAGACTCCCCATCTCTGGAACTGTTCAAGGTCGGGTTGGACAGGGCTCTGAGCAACCTGACCTGGTTGAAGATGTCTCTGCTCATTGCAGGGAGTTTGGCATACATAATTTTCCAACCCAAACTACTCTATGATTCTGTGGTTCAGCCCAGCTATTTATTACCCCAGGCATTCCCAGCACCTCGCTAAGATCTCACTAAGACCAGAGTTTAGCCTAATACCACACTTGCAATCTCTCCTCCCTCCTGTTTACTGAATTTGACAGTAATACACAGCTCAGGTCTTTCAAAAACTTTGTTTCAAAAGAGATCCCAAACCTGATACCTTCCTTCCCAGAGTCTTAGGCCAAGTGCCCCTGAAGCACTGTCTCCATCAATTAAGCTCAAATGTTGTGTGAGCTTTGAGAATGCTAAGTGTGGAGGAGTGTAGTCTTACCTCTTCTTTGGAAATAAAATGGATGTGGTACCAATTCACCCTGCTTTGTGCTCTGTTAGACCCACTCTGTAGCTTAAACTGACACTGAGAGGAGAGCTGAGCACAAAGCTCTGTCTCCTTTGTAACTTCATTTTTTTTTTTAAAGTACACTTTGTTTCTCTTTTTTTTTTTTTTCCCCTGTAAATTCTTCTCCTTCCTCAGTAACTGTTCCACAGTACTTTGGAAAGCTATCATCTTACAATCCATTAACATGACTTGATGTAATGTTTTACTGATCGTGGCTGGTTTATGGAAGTTGTCTCATGCCAGCAGCTGTGAGGGGGGTACAGAGTGGCACCCACTACACCAGAAGATGGGGCTAGCTAATGGCATATGGGAATCAGGAGTGGATGGCTGCAGGAGGGGACTGCTACTTCACCAAAGACCTTCTCCAACAGCTGGAGTGGAACAAGGCTTCTGCTGAACACCTGGCTGCAGGCAGACACTGGTATCTCACCTGCTTCCAGAGGGGCAGAACTGTGCTCCACTCAGGATGAAATGACCCAGCAGGGAATTTACATCAGCTCAAACACAGCGTCATGAAGCATTTTTCAAATGAGCCTTGCTGCTCCCTAGTAGTGCCTCATGTGAGATAAGCCATTGTGCTCTTGCTTAATCCTTTGAAGAGAAGGGAAGGATTTGGTGTAATCTGGTCAAGCCCATTTTTTTTCTGTATATTGGAGTACTGGTTTCCATTAACGGTAATTACGAATTTTTCTACTGTCTTAGCAGTCAGTTTTGCAGAGGAAAGTCTGCTGCCTTTTTACTTCCTCCAGTGGTGAATCTGAAACAGCAATGATCCGATCCCAGCGGTGCAGCTCAGCCCCAGCTGCAGCGGGGATGGACACCGTAACTCTGACATAGGAGATGAAGCAGGCACAGCACCAGGTGGCACTAATGAGGTGCGGAGGGGACAGGGTCCTTTTACCTCCATGCTCAATATGCCTCTGAGGGTGCTGGATGTCAGGTGATCACTTAGCCAAGTGAAACACGGACAGTTCTCTACGTATTTGTGTTTTAAGATGCAGAATCATATTCCCTCTGTCCAACAGATTAGAACTTCTGCTCTCCAGACACTAAGCATATGAGTCTTTCTAAGGACACTGCCTTGTACTGTCATCAAATCCTTAAGATGGGACATGTGTTGAAGACTCCAGACAGTGAGACATGCTAAAGCTACCAGTGTGCTGCCCTAAAAAAATAACTCATTACTGAACTGACCAGAAAAAAAAAATCATTGTTAGTCAAATGTCTGTGTTCAAGAGAGTGGAAAAGTGCTTTGATGGCCTTGATTCTTGGATACTGATTGGATTGATATTCTGATTTGTTGCTTCCTTGAAGTTTTGCACAGAGGGTGGTTCAGGGTGTTCTCAGAAAATAAATGTTTGCATGGGCTTGGCTGTGGTATGGGCATCCAAGTGCCAACCTGAAAACTGCTGACACTCAGTAAAACTGTTCTAAATTTTTGAGTAGGAAAGTTTCCAGCAATGTCAGGATGGTAATTAGCGATTGATTTTCACTTGGCAGCTTGCCATGTAGTCAGTGACAGACACCAGAACTCTTTTAACACATTTAATGGGATTTTTCCTTCCATTTACACTATCATAAATTACAAAGCATATTTCACTTCACAAAATAAAACCATTTCCAGATCATTTTTATGACAGTATTAAGTAGTACATAACCTACAACAAATAGTCCTGTAGAAGACAGGAGGATCTATGGAAGTATTGGGAACTCAGACTATTTAGCATTTGTTCTGCAACCTGGATTAATCTATCTAGCCCTTAGTTATTTCTCTAGAAGACAACAAATTTACAATCATACCCTCTACCTCCCTTCATTATCATAGTTACAGATATTTTTCAGTTTGAATAGAAACATGCTCCCTGAAATAATTCAGGAAACTGCATCACTGAGTTACCAAGCATATGATACAAATGATCAAGATGAGGGAGTATTAGAATTTTTTTTTTATTGAAAACTGAGTTTGGTAGTAAAGTATGTTGATTTTCTATGCTTGAAGAAACATCTCATGCTGAGAAACAGTTTTAACATTAGGAATAAGTTGCAGTTAGACTATGAACTCTGTAGGTCAATGTTTGTGAGGGGAGAAAAATATTAAAATTTGGTAATAATTAAATTTACCAGCTCCCACATGTCCTACATATTCTGTCTTTTTTCTTTTTTTTTTTTTTTTTTTTTTTTTTTTTTTTTTAAACAAACCATCAGGAAACACATTCAAGATAAATACCTACATTTTTAGCAGATTTACTGTACATTTATAAATACAGAAACATGACAAAACATAACTCAATTTTTACAGAAAAACCAAATCCTTCATTATTCACCCAAAAAAGTGCTGACTTTTCAACAAGGCCAGAAAATATCCAGTGTCCCAGCATCACTTAACTTAACCAAGAAAAATCTGGCATGTGAAATTGATACTACCACCAGGACTTTTGAAAAATTCTCAAGACCATATTTTACATGGGAGAAAAAAAAAAAAAAAAAAAAAAAAAAAAAAAAAAAAAAAAAAAAAAAAAAAACAACACAAAAAAAAAAAAAAAGGAGAAAATAGCATGTTTTCGGAAATGGCAAATGGCTAAAAGTGTACAATCTTAGGATGCTAGTGCCTGAATGCAAAGAAACCTAAGGAAAGCTGAAATGCGCACAAGAAAATTATTCTCCTTTAAAACACTTGCAGTGAAAGAGGTATGTCAGGATAATGCTGCATTAGTGGCAATTGTTTTCAATATATCATAGCAAAAATGCAGGAAAGAATTACGTGGAAAATAATCAATGCACCGCATTGATTTATAGTTTGCTAAAATAAAATGCCATTCTTTCAGCTAGGTAAAGTAAAAATATCTTTATAATATAGGTTCTGTTTCACAATTGACATATATAATTATGTCTCATGAAGAAGGAAATGTATAGGCGCATACAAGTAACACTGATTAAGTACCTTTTTGCTTCTCTAGCCATATTAAAATACGTTTTGTGTTTCTTAATAAGTTAACAATAAAATTGTTCAAAACTTCTCACAACAAATATACATCTGAGGCAAGGCAAAAGATACAAGGTAAAAGGATTTTTTCTGACCTTCTTTATCCCTTCTACAAAGAGGCATATGTCTATGAGACATAGGCTTTCCCTAAACATTTTGGCATCCATCTGCAACTTTGCAGAAATCGAAGTGCAGTCAAGGAACTCTTCCTTTCTGTTTAAAAAAAAAATTAAAGAAATGTTGTTTTTCCTTCGAACTAATTACTTAAAAACAAATGGCTTTGAAGATACGCCTCTCTGTCTAAAAGAGAACATCTTCATTTTCTATTAAAATCTGCACAATTAACTTCTGGTACCGCATGTCATTCAGTGTAGCAAGGGTACTGTCCTCTGGGGGTCTCATTAAAGTAGGTCCAAACACTATTCCCAGGTTTTCAGCATTCATAAAATTCTCCTTTTCATGCAATGTAACCCTAAAATAGAAAAAAAAAAAGTATTTGGTTGCTTACTTCCCATAAGAACAGAATCTCTGCATCTTTATCTGCAGTCTTGCTTCACATCAAACATTGGTAGATAATGACATTTTTCAGTAACAATTTTTACTTTCACTCAACATAGTAACTGCTTCCACAACAAGTACAATGCAGCTATGGTGGGGCTGTGATTTCTAGTGCCTTTAAACAACTCTCATGTGATTCTTAAGTGATTTTTCCATGTGACTATCTGTTAGGGTATATGAATTAGAGGCAATTGCTTTTTAAAAAGCATAATTATGATTTAAATTATGATGTATGAACAGTCCTCTATGCTACAGTGACTACAGTTTTCTGGCACATTGTGCTTGGTGTGCATCACACTGGCAGTGGGGATGTGCTCCACAAATGCAAACCTGGATTTTCTTTAGACTACCCATGTTTCCAGACATGCGTCCAGTCTGCAGGAACCCACCCTTTCACACATATCTGACTTGCTGGCTGCCTCAGGCCAACCAACAGCTCAGTGGTTCCAATTAGTTGTTATACTTCAGGAGCAGGCTGAATCCTGGAGCAGCCTGGAGAGGCGGCTTGCTAAAATCAGGTTGCTATAAATGCCATCTGTTCTTGACAGAGAACAGAGGTGCTTCTAGGAAGCAACCCAGGATCTTTTGTTCACTGACATAGGTTATATAATGTAAATAGAAGGAGAGATAGACTATTTGCGGCTGGAGCAAAGACCACCAAGGATTGGCCAAGCTGTGTAGAAGTCAGCCTTGACTGGAAAATCAGTCAAACCTGCCAGAAAACGCAAGGTGTGTGGAGGTTTCCCTCCAGATAACAGAGTTGGATCACACAAGTGTCATCCTGCCTGAAGGCATATTGAGTTCAATCCTGAGAGTGCTCATGTACTGCAGTGTAGGACAGCCACAATCCCTTGATCAGTTCAGGTCCCTCATGGACCAGACATTTGCTGTGATAAGTACAGCACGGATGAAGTTTCACATCTCCTTCATACAAATCCTCTGCCGGAGTGGGGCACATCTGGCTTTGGAGACAGGTCTCCTGGCAACAGCTGAGACCTCCCCTAGCATGGCAATTGCCAGCTGGGCATTGTGAGTGGATTCATTCATGGCATCAAGGGAGCACAAAGTGGCTGAAACCAGAAGTAGTTTGGTCTTCCCTTCTTTGTGAGGTACTTATATGACTCAGTTTTGCTTCTACTGTTGTCTCTCTGCCGAGAATGGCTCTGTCACAGAAAAATACTGTTCCTCTTTGCTTTCAGGACAGAAGTCCATTAGTGCCCCTACTCACAGACACATCATCTTCTAGCACAGATGCACTAGCTGTGCTTTGCAAGGAGCAAAGACACACCAAGGCTGCGTAGCCCAAGCCGCCTCTGTGCAAGTGTATGTGTAGCACTGCTTTCTCTCTGTGCGTCTGTGCTGCACGGCCTGGGGTGAAAACACAAAGAAGATTCACAGCTTCACTGCAACATCACCACGAAGGAGTTGTATGTATTTCACCACATGCTATTGCATTTCCTCCAACTTTGAGCAAAAAGTTATCAGAAAGATAACTGAAGAAAACAACTAATTGACCGACAAACTCATTTTTTGTTGCTGACATTGGCCTCTGCTGGATTTTCCTGTGCTTTTAAGAACAACTCAGTGCAGTTTTTTTTCTGTTGAGAAGCAGTGGTGGCGTAGAGGCAATCATCCTGCTGTCTTTACATAGACTCCCTTATACTGGTGTGTGTTTTGTCCACAGAGGAAGAGTCCTAGAGGGTTGAAGTTCGAACTCTGTGTTTAATCTACAAAACAGCGTAGTCTGAACCTAAAGGATTCTTTCCTCTTTCACACTCAGATCTCTCCAAAAGATTCTCCATGGGAACTGACATGCACTTGATTTCCATGCAGATGCCAAAAGCTATGATATGGGAAAGAAGATGAAATTCGTTGCATGACTTGCAGGTATTTGAGAGAGAAAGCTTAATCAGCTCTTTGGACTATTTTTGTCTCATCAGTAGTTCAGCTCAACAGCTGAACCAAAGCCTGGACTGCAGTTTGGGAGAAGAAAGAAGGCAAGTCAATACATGTCTATTAAAAATCTGCTGCCGGGATATGAAAGTACTGATTCTGCGTGCAGCTCACTTGCCCACGGCCAATATGGTTGATCCTGAGTTGTCCATGCATATGTGCAGACAAGGGTGGATACTTAAACATCTCATTTCTGCAGAGTCCAAAGAAGTTCTCTCATGCCCAGGTAATGTCTCATCAAAGGGGAAAATTACTCATTTGTAATGACCTGAGCTGATTCAAAATGAGGAAAAGTCTCTGCATAATGAAAACCGGAATGAGCATGAAATGCACTTCACACAAGTTCTCTGATGCAATTTTACATGAGATGAGGTATTTTTCTTTTTTGGTTGGCATTAATAGTGCAGAATAGTGAAGATCAAATCCAGAAAATACTCCACATTTGTAACTGTGTTGCAAGAAGTGGGACAATTAAGAAGAAATCAAGGTTTTGCTGTGTAGAAGGTTAGTAGCTTTATTGCTCCCTTATCCTCTTTTCTTTAATCACAGACAAGGAATATCTTGCGCAAGATATCCATAAATGAAGGTTTGCTTTGAGATGACTGTGCCAGTCTCTACTCAGCTTCAGTTTTTAAATATGTAGAAAGAAGACTTCTTGAGGCATGTAAATACCCAAAGCAGCAAAGTGGAGTTAGCGTGCTTTTGAAAAACAGTTTTGCTTGAAATCAGTGGAAGTGAGGCACCCTCTTTGGAAAACTCCTTAGTTTTCCTAGATACCTAGCTGAAAACTTGGAAAACTTGGCAGTACACTCCCAAGTAACTTTCAAAAATGAAATTTAGGCACTTTAGAAAATTTTGTATGCCTTATGAGGCTTTATGTTTGCCTTATGAAGCCCCTCATGAGTGTCTTATGTATGCCTAGAGAAGCTTTGAAAAGCAAATGAGGCAGTGCGTTTAAAACCAAAAGAGATGTAACTGGGGCCTGTATTGCTTTTACTAGTCATATAAAAATAGGTCCTGCTTGATTCTTGGCTTACTCTGATGTGAGCAAACAACTTGTAAGAGACAGTTCTTTCCTTTTAGGGTTATTGTTCAAGAAGACAAATCAGGAGGTAAGGGGAGGCAGAAGCAAAGCATGTTCAAGTGCCTTACAGCAGCAGCACATCTAGCACATCTCTGAAGTACCTACCATTTGGTATTTTTCAGATATTATCTGCCTCAGACAACTGTGACAATTTTCAATTAACTCTTCAAAGGTTAGCGATAATAATCCAGCAAAAGGACTCATGCTATGTATGTGCATAGCTTATATGCACTTATACAAACAGCTTGTCTGCTTATCTGTACTGGCTTGGTGGCAGTGTCCTAATGGAAGCTTTCTTGGTACTTTCTGTAATATTTCCCTTTCAAAGCAAAGAAAATTGTTAAGCTCTTCAAAAATCATCCTGCATGTCAATTAACTTACTTCTTGAGATGAATCATTAGGTATCTAAGTGTCTCGTAGTGAGCAGCAGGGAGTAACATCAACACTTCATGTATTGCTTCTAGTCGTTCATCAGGATTGGAGATTTCTGTGAAAACACCAAACAGGATTAATGTTAATAGGGCCTTCCATGTGTAAACAGCAATAAATCAGGAAGATAACTTATTATTATGGAATCATTTATAAGCCATTGGCTGTGCTTGGAGGGATAAATATTAAACTCATAAACGTGGAGCTTATCAGCAAGTTCTATATCCTCCAAAAAATGGCCTTAGAAAGAAATCAGCAAAAAAGACCACCCAGGAGTTACCTCCATGGTCTTTAGCTCTATCTACAGATCTGTTTAGGTACAGTACCCAAGCTTTGTTAAGTGCTTCATAATATTACTTGTCTCAGAACACTCTCACTAAAATCTTACCTAAGATTACTTCCATTAGTCTTCAAAACCAGATGGGAATGTGGATATATGCTGTTAGAACCTACGCTTGAATATTTAGCTAGAGGTTGAAGTGGCATGGAATTGTTTCAAGATTTCTGAACATATTTAAATATGTAGGTATCAGTGATACCTACATATACTGAGTATCAGCACTCATTTAAAACTCTTTGGCAATCTCTCTAAAAATCTGAGCAGGATTTACACATATTTTACATAAGAAGTATAGATTCCCAAGCTGTGAACTACGTCAGTCAAATTTGCTACATGACTTTTCATTCAAATGGCACCAGGAGCCCCAAATATGAGAAGACTAGGAATCTCTATGGCCTGCTCTTAAGAGATTGGTGCATGGATTGGAACTGCTTCTCCTGGGCACGTTCTTTACAAGCAAGAATAATTTCTCTGCCAAGGAGGAATTAGGAAGAGGAGAATGCATGGGGAGTGCAAGCTGGGGAAAGCCAGCAGGAAAGGGAAGGCAGCACAATCACACAGACAGATTACTCTGGCTGCTGCTTATTGATATACATTGTGGATGGGAAATGTAGTTAAAGATTGGTACAAATTACTATGCAATACTTACTTGCTGCCTCTATGAACTTGGAATAGGTGTCATAGGTGATAACGGGGATTGGTAGGTCTCTGAAGTATAGCTTCAGTGCTCCGGCAATGATGTTTATGTCTGGATAAATACTGGCAGAAATATCAGCCTTGTCACCATCTAGAAAAGGAGAAAGAAATCTTTTTGAAACCACAGTAATTCTGAAGCACGGCTTGACTTCTAATTCAGATTTATTATATGCAACCTGACAGGAAAAAACAACCTGAAAGCATTTGGAAGGCTTAAATGAGAATATATTGCTACCAACTTTACAATATATAAATGAGAAATGGTAGTTTCTATATGTTTTACTAAACAATTTATTTGTTTACATCTTTTGGAGGGGCTGGTCATTACATCATCTATATCTGCAGTGTATCATCTCAAACATAATGTTTTAATATTGGATGATAAACCACATTAATAATATATTTCTTGCATTTGGCCCATTTTTTCACTGAAAATAAGCTATTAATAACTTGTTCTGATGTTGAATTTTCTATCTGCAGATCAGTGCCCAGGAGTATGAACTATTTTTTTCATCTCCCCTTGGGGAACCAGAAGCACAGAGAAATAATACAAATTTCCAATGACCATCAGGAGACCAGTAGGAAAAATCAGACTAAACATCCAAATGTATCTGTAGTGATTAGCTAGTAAGGAAGCTGCATTATTGTCTAGATACCTTTTAATGTCTTAATATTTGACTCATTTATTTATAGCAAAGATCTGAATTTAAATAGGCATGCTAAGGCATTTAGCTATACAATTTATTCTGAAATGTGGATTGCAATTTCTTAAATGAATATGGATACTTGTAGTGGATGAACAGCTAAACAGATGAATTATGCAACTGAAATGGCATGCACTTTGTTCGCCACATTATAACACAGTTAGTCAGAACTCTATTATAGAGCACTTCTGAACACATGAGCCTAAAGTTTCCAAGTTTTGCTGGTAAGTCCTTGACTAATGCATGGCTTCCAATGAGTGAAATTGCACAAAGTAGCAGCAAGGCTGAATCACTAGCATTTTTCAAGTTCAAATTACCACATCTCTTCTGTGCTACCTAGGACCCTCATACCCGCATTTTTCTCCAGATTGAGAAAACTTGCTGTCCTCCTTTCCTGGGACCTGTCCTTGGTGGTCTTCCAGTAGAAAGATGGGTCAAGTAGCTGTGGCTGTCTGGATTTAACTCTCAGCTTTACCTCAGGCTTCTTTGAGATTAGCAATAACCCGTAGTCTTTATTTCCCACCATTCAACTAAGGATACTAGTGCTTCCCTCACAGCAGGTGGTGAAGATTAGGACCATACCGTGAGTGGGGTGATGCAGGGCTATGCTTGCTTGAAAGGCAGAGAGGGGTTTGCTTGCGTCTGCCAGGAGGTGCAAGCACAAGCTTGGGCTGTTACCACTGAGGTGCTGACATGTTGTAAAGCCATTGCCTTGCTTGTCTCACAATAACAAGTGCTTGTAGACATGCCCTGGTACAGACAGATGAATGGGTGTGCTTGATACACGGCATCTAAGATGGAGATAAAGGCTTTCATAGCAGAGTAAAAGAGTTTATATTGATTGTAGAGATTTTTACAAACCTATGGCATTAATCTTGCAGGGATACGTTCTGTCCAATGTATGCACATAATTCTCATTAAGACTAATAGCACTACATGTTCTCATCAAGAGGAGATTACATGCTTAAATGTTTAAAACAAACAGCCTTTCTTGATGCAGCTGAACAGTCTGAATACATCCATCAGCATTTAATGTAATACAGCATCAATAAGCCCTAGGAGGATGTTTACACTGCCCCAATCTTTTGTTTAATCCACACGTTCCAGGCACGGTAGCATTAGTCTTGTGAAGCTTTGTGTGAAGAGCTCTATTTAATTGATGGACACTGAGCACTCAAAATGCCCCACTGAAAACAGATACCTCCAAGGAGCCAGCAGCTGCATCGGAACAGATATAGCAAAGCAGCAGCTTACATCTATTATCCAGGTCACCAGTACACTAAATGGAAGTGTTATTTATTTAGTACTTTTACAAAGCAGCCCAGCAAGCATCCTTAAAGGGGCACTTTAGATTGAGGAACTTCAAACTACAAGGTACTTCAAACATACCTCTTATTTACATATCTGCTTACTCTAGGAAAAATGCATGAATTCCTGAGTCAAAGATTTTTCTCTTCACTTCAGAGACAAATACACATCCATTAGAAATGCACTGAAGTTTATTTTAAAGTAAGCACAACAATACATCTGCTATAATATACTCTATGCACTTCTGCAGTGGATGTGAAGGGGGAGATGGATTTTTTTTTTCCTTTCATAGGTTTTGGATTTTTTTTCCTTCCAGTTTCATCAGTTGAAGGCCCTTGGCAGGCTGCAGTTATTTCTTATCCTCATCAAATTCCTGGTTTTGTATTTTTTTTTTTTTAAGAACACACTTTACACATACTTAAAATTCAAAGCACTAAGAAAGAAAAGTTAATTCATTGCCAGAAAAGTCATGACACGTATTTCACAGAGGATCCTCTGCAGTAGCAGACTGTATGAACTACATGTGGTTTATAGGCTATCGTCTGCATTACCACAATAATTTTTTTTTTCACTCTTCAATATAGGGATTCTCATCAGATTATAGTTGCTATTTTCACTATCATTGCAGTGGCCATGTGTTAATACATATTTGTTTTTCATACATTTTGGATTACAAACGCATAGTTCATTTCAGCTGTACAAACCTAATCCTACCCAAACCCCATCACTTATCTTTCCTTGTTACTTTGACTCTCAGTGTATTTTGTTGCATTATGTTGAAGTTTTAATACCTCTAGACAAAGAAGGTCTTTATGCTTTTCCTTAAAGGTTTCAGCTGACTTTGGATGCCATTGAAATATATCAATACTTTATTAGAGAATGAAATAGAATAAGTGTTACATTCTTAAAGCCTCAGCTATGCCTTCTGAATACTGAATTAGATTTTTCTTAAGTTCCTTTTTCCAAAATGCTTTGTTTTTATTGCACAACCTTTACCATTCTAACATGCTTCTTTGTGGTTTTTCTTGGATTTGGCATTTGACAGGTTTTCACTGCTAAAAGGGTGAGCATGAATTAGGATGCCTCTAAGTACTCATGTAATATTTAACAGCATAATATTTTTAGCAAGTGTATTGTACCAGCCAGTCATACAAACAAGTGGGAGGACAGAATGCAGTGGTGACAATGGCAGCTCTGTGGATTAAGCACACAATGGGTGTTTTCTGGATGCCACAACGCCACAGCTCAACAATGCTGACAGAGAGCAACTGTCATTCTATAGCACCAACATTCACCAGATTAAATAAATCCACATTATTCCCCTCCTTCTCATTACAGAAATCACTAAAATGGAACATTGTCAGTGCCTCAGAGAGGCTAATGCTAATTTACAGTAGGGTTTTTACACTGCTTTGGCTTTGGAAAGCAGTCTTAGTTTAAATCAGATGAGGACCAACTTCACCCTGTTTTAAAACCAACTATCACAGTTTCACTGGGCCCAAGTAATATTATGTGGGATGCTGCTCTCTTCCCAAGATGTTAACTTTGCAAACTTGCCTTTGCTTTTCTGTTCTTGCTCTAATTCTTTGGAAGCAACAAGTGTCTCTTTGTCAAAGCAGAATTAGTCAGAGGGAGGGCTGGCTTCTCTTCATTGCACCCCTTCAGCTGCACAAGGGATCAGCAGGAGAGGTACCCTACAGCCAAGTCAGCCCCCACGCCTCATTCCTGTATCATATTGTCTTCTGGCCCCTGTGGTTTGATGAAGAGCATGGGAACCAGAAAGCTTGATGGCATTATTTCAAGGATGCATCCTGTGCATTAAAATGGCCTGTCTATTTTCAACCCCATTTATTAAAAGCTGTATTTCTGGAGATGCAAAAGTGTACTGGCATTTTAGCCAGGTGCCTGGGGGCTGACTCAGAAATGATGGGCAGGAAGTGACCTCTGTAATGACCCAGTTCAGTGTTCTGCTACTGCACGCACCATGCCATATAACCCTTCTGGTAAACCCTGCAACTTCCACTTCTAAAACTGGTTAAGGTTTTTTATCCCTGCTCTTATGAGAAGGTTGTTTCAAAGGCTTCCTTTCAGATGGTTAAAAAATGGTCTTTGAAGTGTCAAACAAAATTTATTCCTGGCCAGTGTACATCCTCTAGTACTGTGTCAAAACTATAAAGATTTCTCTTCTCTTGTTCATACCTCTGCTCTCAGCATCTCCTTTGACTATCCCAAGCTACTTTAAAACACAATTACCTTCTGCTATGCAATGTTCTCCAGAGATATCTAGATAGTGATGTGACCACAGATTACCAGGTGTTCTCTTGCAACACCTATCTATTAACCAGAAATGATCAGGAATTTTCCACTTCACATTTCATATACAAATTTTCCCTTTTTATTTTTTTTTAACTTAAAAAAAAAAAAGTTAATTTCCTGTAGTGAATGTGGAAATATGAATTCTGTAAAACTCCATAGACTTCACATTCTGGGCAGAAAATTAAATTTTAACAAAAAATTTCCAGGTGGTGCTGGAGGCAACACCTGCCACCTGGCTCTCAGGTCCCTTCTCTCCCAGCTCTGTCACCTGGTATATTCCAGGTGAGAACTGGGATATTCTGCGTCCTTGGATGGTTCACTCCATGCTGCTCTGGCTTCTAGTGCTAAGCAGGGGTAACAGGGCAGCAGAAAAGCAATGTTCCTACCTATGGGGCTGGGCTGCAAAAGAGAGAGTGGTTCCTTGCCTCTGTAAACTTCAATCTGACATGACCTGAGCTGTCATGTTGGAAGTATCTTGCCAATTCAAATTTTTGCCAGGTGACAATGACCCTCTAGCTGCACAACCCACAAGTCAGAAAAAAAAAAATCTTTTTTTTTTTTTTTTTTTTTTTTAAAATCCTTCCTGCAAAAATCCTCAACTCCTCCTGCCCTTCCATCTCAGTTTAGGGAGAAAACATTTTCAAACCTGGAAAGGTTTGGAAGTTCTCAGCTTCTGATCTCCCCAATACTCTAGTCCTATAATTCTCATTACAAGGTTTTGTTCATTGTTCTGCTGCTTTTATGTTTGTTTTTTTTTTTTTTTTTTTTTTTTTTTTTTTTTTTTTTTTTTTTTTTTTTTTTTTTTTTTTTTTTTTTTTTTTTTTTTTTTTTTTTTTTTTTTTTTTTTTTTTTTTTTTTAATTCATGGCAAAACTCTCTTTCTTAGCCCTTTCTCCTCATGAAACTGTTAACAAAAATGAAGACACAGATTTTTATGAATTTATGTCCAATGGTCTTCCCCACAGCCTTTGTATACAGATTCTTAGCTTTGAAAATCCAAAGCTGCTAGTCCCCTTACTCTTCCTGTTTCTAGGTGCTGCTGCCTTTGCTAGTAAATCACACTTTCTTCCTTGCTGTGGATCTAATTCAAGTGTGTATTGCCATCAATTGTGCTGTGAATTTAGGCAATAAATAGTCAATAAACTGACTTGGCTCCAGTGGTTCAAAGCATTTGCAAAGGAACTGCAGCTGCAGCAGTCTTGAAGTCATGCTCAGACATAAATTTAGATCTGCTTTCTTCCAACTCTACAACCTGTGCCTCTGGGTTTCATTCAGGTTGTTACACTTGGAGGAGAATTAAAACACAGAACAAAAGGGTTTGTCAGGCCAGATCTACCTTCAAGGAGCAGAATGGGACTTGTGCCACAGGAATCAATGCTACTGAGAGGATCACGGTCCTCACATCTGCAACACTGCCTTCCTATGATAGCACTGACATCACTGTGCATCTCTCTTGCCCAAATAATTCCTGACCTATGTCTGTATATGCATAGGTTCACAACTACAGCATGCAACATATTTAAAAATATGTATTATTTTTAAAGAATATTTCAGCATGAAAACAGTCAATTTGGAAATTGCTAGTTGAACTTTCTTTAAGGTGAAATCTGTATGATAAACTGCCTAAAACACAAAGTGTTAAGGCACGGTAAGATGTGGCACCCACAGACCTTGCTGGCCTGTGCAGCCTCCCCTGGAGCCCTCAGACCTCCTGCCCATGGGCCCCCAGGGCCCTCAGTCCCTGCCTGAGTGACATCCCAGCTGTCTCCAGCTGCGTCATGGCCATGCTAGTGCTTGTCCATGCACCCTTCTGGTTGCTACCCTGACCCACAGGCTGGCTTTCTGGCTTAACCTGGGCCTTGTCCCCCAGGGGCTTGTGATCACTGTGCTGTGTCTAATCCTATTCCCTAATACAGCAGAGGTAATATCTGAAAAAATTAAGTTCGAAGGAAAACACTATTTATGGGAAAGGAGAAGAATACTCATGTAACTTCTTAAATGTACTTGAAAAGGTGTTTTCTATTGATGAAGGTTCTACCCTGCACTCACTTACATATCCGCTTTAAATTAGTTCTGTGTGCAAAGACTGTGTGCACAACCAGAACCAACACAATCAGCTCAGTCAATTCAGAGGGGCTATGAGGATGGTAATCAGTCAGTGTTTTAATAATTAATTCTTCAATATGCTGTCCAACCAATCTCCTCAATGCTCCTCTCATCTGTTGTGCAGATGGAATCACATGCACAGTGGTGCAATGTTTTTTAAAAGGCTACATGCAGAATGACTTCCCAGTTGGAGTTCCTGGTCCTTAAACTCATAAATAGATTATCGTATTGTAAAGCACTGAGTCTATTAAAGACAGAACTAAGAACTTTCCCCTGGCACCATCTAGGCTCATAATTGAACTAGGGGCTGAGGCTGTGCTGCTAGGCTGACCAATCATCCAGTCACCTGCTTAGCCTTCTACCCACCAATTCTTAGTGTTTAATTATTCCTTCCAACTGTGAAACATGTTTTCTTCTTATGAAAAGGATTACAGATTAATTTAAGGACTCAGAAAAGACAGGTTGCTTTCTGTACTTCTGTTTATATGCCAGTTTCGTTCCCATGTTACCTATATAACCCCACAAAGAACTGAAAGGTCCTAGAACTGAAAGCTTAATTAAAACTGTACAAGATTAAAAAATGGTGTACCTCGATCAAAGGCCATTTTCACATCTTCAATATGCTCAGTGAAGCCTGAGACTCTATAGAGGCCTTCAGACTTCAAACCTGAAACAAAAAATTCTTGTTTTACTTAGCTTCAATAACCAACAAATATTTAGGCTTAAAAACAGTAAAGCAAGAACAACAGAGCTACTAAGTGTAACAAAATATTATTTGCAATGTGAAACTCCACAGCATTTAAGGAAAGATCAAGATGATCTTAAATAGTTTCTTAAAAGGATTAAAGAATTTCAAAATTTTTACTTTCTGATTTTGTTAGGTACATGGTTGATTTGATTATGTTAGAGGGAAATACTGCAATTTGCTAATGGTGAGGCATGTGATATTATTTATTCCTTTTATGTAGGAGATTTTCCTGGATTTGACTATAATTAATAAAGCTTTAGAGGTCTCCCTTCTTTTTACCAGTTGCTTAATGATAAATAGCAATTCAAGTAAAAGACTGCCTCTCCTGTGAGCACATTTCTTTCCTGTTTTGCTGTCAGCTTTTACTTATACACAGCTGAAAGATGCGATGGATACAGTTCTTCTCACCATCAGAACATCCCTTCTATAGTTCTTTCACACAAGTGATCTGCTCACTTGCACAACTCTCCCCACATTGCTCCATGCCAACATGCAATGGAGGGCAGCCCAGCACAGCATGCTGTTACCCACGTTATTTATTTTAATCCTAGAATTCCTTATTGCAACTGTGCACCATGTTAGCCTACTTATAAGTTCCAATGTTTTCTTAAGAACAAAATCAGAATCTTTAATAGTTCTGTGGCAACTAAAGAAAAAATATAAAGATATTAAAAAAACAGAGAGCAGGCAACAGATTTTATCTTAATCAGTAAATGTACAAGTAAGTGATTAGATCTCAAATGCTATGTAGCTTCCTGCTATATCATTGGAGTAAAGCTCTTCTGTCTTAGTCTGTACTATTCTTTTTATTTGTCCCTGCAATGATGATATAATCCTGGTAGAGCTTTATGGAGCAGTGCAGGGGATTTACTATAAGTCTTTGATTCAATTCAGCAGATGATGCGTGGCTTTGAAATCCCTGTGGCTAGTATCAGTGTGTTGCTATGCAGATTACTGGGATGCCATGAATTTAACATTATGAGATTCCTGTGCTGAAGCTGTGACTAACAGGAAAATTTGGCTTATTGGGCAACACAACATACACATTTGCTATCCAAAGCAAAAATACATGATTATTACAAAGGGGATACATGATTATTGGAGGGGATATGTTTTTCCTTCAATCTGGCACAAGTCTGTTTACCAAAAAACTGTCACTAGCTTGAGTTTTGGCTGTGACATGCTGCCTGTGCCATGGGATCCATCAGTCGGTAACCGAGCATCATGAGAAACCCTGAGCAGTTTGTGTCCTACGACAAAACACCACAGCCTGTGACCTCACTTGTCTGAGTCACTTTCAGTCAGTTGTGTTCTCTTGCTCACAATGCTTGTAAAGGTTATTAAGAGTGGATTCGATTTAAACTGATTACTCCAAAATTGGACGGATCCCTAGGTATGGTAAAGTAAAGTAATGAAAAAAGACACATAAACATGAACTTAAAAGTTCACTTTAAAGTTCACCTCTTTCAGAAGTGTAACATAATACATGTTTTGACATGTTTCAGAAAGCATTTCAGGAAATTGTATTAAGAAATGCCATGATTTAATTTTACTAGCTAATGCAAAGCAATGTATCACCTGCACTAAAAAAACCCTTCTCTCATCCTGTCCTCAGTGCACATGAGCATACTACCACGTTTGAGCTCAGCATATTATTCAAGCCATCTTCATTTCATTGTGTCTGCTGCTTTCCTAAGCATACAAACCTCTTGCTTCAATCTCCCGAATGCATGAATCCACAACCATGGGCCTCTGGGTATTGTGGGCTTTCACCAGTGTGGTGAGATCGCAGCAGTAGACTCGTTTTATCCTCTTGAGGTCTGGTTGACAGTCGTTGGGCACGTATTTGGAGCACTGCTTATGTACGTTCAACCCACAGTCTGTAAGCAAAGTTAGCCAGGTTAATTAATTAATACTGGTGGCCAGTCTCTTCGCGAACGAAGAACCGGGGAAGGTCTTTACACCTTCCAGCCTGCGCATTGGATTTTTTAGGTGAGACACAGTGTGCGCGGAACTGAGCCCACCCTTTAATCCTGAGGTTCATCTGCCGGGGCCAAGCACGCTTGGCACGCTTGGACGGTGGCAGCGAGGTCCTCAGGACGTAGATGGATTGCCTTACAGGGCTAACGAGCTCCATCTGCCCGGGGAGGGGCCCCGACCGGGAATCGAACCCGGGTCTCTGCAGTGACAGTGCAGTGTGTTTTCCTCTATACCACCGGGGGCTCCTAATTAATTAATACTAATGCTGATAGGTCCTGCCTAGCAATTGGTCCATGTTAAGCGAGGGGTACAACTTCCCCATCAGCCAGCGAAGATAAAATAAATAGGGTGCAGATGAGAAAGATGAGCATGGAAATGTGTAAAAATCTTACAGTGGGAGAAATGAACTCCAGCAGTGTTCTAAAAAGGTATAAAGACTCTGAATGTTCCTCACATCCCTCTGAGATGTAGGTGATCGCTGATGTAGTCTGGATTGGTTTGTTACTGGACACATAGCTCAAGGTGTTGCATTTGAACATGTGAGGCTTAACTTCTGGGTATTTTAGATTAGCCTTAAATAAAGCTGGCACAGACTGTCTTCTGCTGGTTGTCTTGAGGCTTAGCACTGGTCACAGTTGAAGAACCTAAGATTCACCTGAACACTCAAACTGGGACAGTGCCTTGAGCTAGTGTGCCTCACTCTGCCTTCCGCATTCCTGCAGTGTCACATTTTGGCTCGCTCTGCCACATCAGCAGACTCCTCATCTCTGGCTCATCACTTCAATGGTGACTTAAGTCTCCCCTGTGTTTAGTCTGTAGGTCAGTTAAGGCATATAAAATGCTGTGAAAGGCATGATGTTAAAAAGGGATTCATTATACAAATAGCTCTTGTTGTCTTACTCCAGAGTCAAATCCTACTCTCAGTGGCACGGGTAGGTTTCTGTTAACTTACACATCACTTTTTCATCTCCACAAATTGAATTTTTCTAATAGACTCAAATATTCAGCCAAATGAATTTATAAGCTTCAGTAAACACCACCATCGTGAGTTGCATTATCTCACATAACTCTGATTTCTGTTTTAATACCTTCCCAGTCATGCCCATCACTGGTGGTACCCTTTGAGTTAACATTAGGCTGTTAAAAATGTAAACATGACTCTATTATTTGCAGCACGTTTCAGTATTATACTCTATAAAATATTAATCAGGCAAAATCATATACAAACACATCTCAGCATTTAATGGAATTGGTTGGGTTTTTGTGTGTTTCTCCATACAGTTATTACTGCATAATACATTGTTGTTCTGTGAAATCTAAACAAATGTGAACAGCTGTAGTTAGGATCCTCCCTGCATTGTTTTCAGTGCAGTTCTCCAAGCACATGAAGTTAAATCCAAATGCATCTGTCTACTTAGAGTTAAACGTTCATAATTTAATGAGGGAGTGTGTTATGTTTCATGCTAAATAAACAACTCTTTTCATAAATTTAATACTCTAGGTATGTGAACAAATATAGTGTTATGCATTAGTGAGGTCAGGTTTTGCACACTTGTGTTTAAGATCAAATAGCTTGAGAAGCAAACTACTACTCCTGTCTTTTATTGTCCTTTTCATGACCTTTGTGTTACCCTTATTCATCTACAGGCAGACACGATATAGCAGGAGCTGGGACTGCACTTATTAAAACTGCATTTGAGAAAGGTATTTTGATCCTTGAAACTGCAGTCTAAATTTTAGGTAAAAACCACCTCCTCCATCGATGGAAGGCAGATGTCAGGGTTGGATGTGTTTGGTGCCAGTCAGAGATCAGGAATGCCTGGAGGTCAGGCAGGGAGAGGTAAGACAGAGGTAAGACGAACAACTTTTGGAAGTGATTGCAAATCTGGAGAAAGAAGATATGAAACTCCATTTGCAATGCACCAAACATGACTCCTACTACAAAAGTTCATCGTGATGTGATGATTATTGCACTTTTTCAAGATAATTTTTCCCAGAAAAGAGCAAACAAATTTAAAATAATTAAGGCACTACTGAAATGCCAACACAGCTATAGAGGCACCAGAAAACTAACCCCCCCTCAGAAAATGAAGGTTGTATTTTTTTGTTTTATCTTGAGGTGGGATACTTCAGGCTTGCAGCAATGCATGGTATTTTTATGGGAAACAGGTGGCAGTCTTTTTTGCAGACAAGGGCACTTATCAGCAATTGGTGGCAAAAAGACAAGTTATGAAGCCTAGTTGCTGGCTGGATTTGCCATTTACAGTGCTTTTTTCTTAAGACCTAAAAACATTAAGGGATAACTTAACCATAAAGAACAGCAGACAGGGACCAAGGTACTACCAAAAGGATGTCACTCTCACCAACCAGGGCTTATGGCTTCATTTCTAAACAGCTAATAAGGCAAATGAAAAAGCTTTAACTTCTGCAGGAGGACTTCTTGCCTTGTTCTGTAAAGAAATCCTGGCCCCCACTACTGCAGGGAGTGCAAGCTGGGATGGGACAGATGTCTGAGCATTTCAAGAGAATGACAGAAAATGCTGAAGGGCTACCTGAACATCTCACTCCCTGAGCGATGAGACCCCACATGAAGTTGGCGCAGTATTCACACCAGTGCGGACCTCGAAACGTATGGACCTGTAATACAAATGGGGGTGGGAGAAAGAAATGGGGTCATTGGGAGGCAGATGGTCTGACAGATGGAACAACTGAAATGGATAAACAACAGAAGACTCAGTAGGAGTAAATCTTTAGCATACAGTGCCCACATCCTTCCAAAGTCTAGATGAAATAAACCATGGGAACAGAAATTTGCTTTGATCTTGTAGTTTATCTTTCTTAGGCTTAGCATTAAAGAGAACTGGGCTGTGTATGACACTGAAAACAAATCATTTTTGCTAGCTGACATTCTAACTATAGTGGAGGGGAGGAACCCAGGAGTAAATCTAAAACTAATAATCCAAGGAACGGTAGATACAAGCAAATTCCTCACTCTAGTAAGTAAATTGAACTCATACAGGGAAAAGATGTAGACTCTTTTTCAGCAGACCAAAATTCATTTTGCTTCAGTCCACACGAGTAAATAAGGAGGAATAAAATAACCTGTGTGCTGACAGAACCCACAGCCAGGTTTTACACACCACCATTGCTTCCAACACTGCTTTTCTAAAGGCTATAGGGGAAGAACTTTTTATGTAAGATGTGTGCTCTGGTAAAGTAAGCATTTCATTTTCACTGAAACAAAGAGTAAATAGTGAGGTCCCTGCCCTGTGAATGGACACGGTATGAGCTAGTTCTAGCCAGAGACTTAATTGAGCCTAACAAAACACTAATCATGCACACTCTGGCTGCTAATGTGTCCTTTTACTTCTCTCTGCTCTTGTTTACCCATTGGGTGAATGGCTGAAAGGCCGCTTCCACCCCCTGCGATGGGGAAAGATGCTCTTTGCTTTCCATAGAGTAAAAAAATGGTCATTGCCCTCTTCAGATAAACTGTGAAATTTTAGGTCAAGCATTTGTCTTGCTAATGTTTTTGCTCCATTTGTGTGCAGAATCACACTTACTTACACAAGCCTGTACTCTTGACTTCAGGAAGATGAAGTATTGTGATTTTAATACAGATGATTTTATCTCTTTTTGATTTTGAGATAAAAACAGTGAGTCTGACTACAAATGGCTTCTGACCAACTAACCAACTACTCACTCAAATGATTGTGTGAATAAACTTTAAGCAATAGTAATTCTTCCTCCCTTTTTAAAAGTGAAAGGTCAAAGCTGGAATGTCTGACTGGTCATAATTATTTTTTGAAGTGGTATTTTACCTCTCAGAAAAACCTGCATATCTGTGAAACAAGACTTTGCAATAAAGTTTGAAATAGATATATTAAGAAATATAACCACATACTTCTTTCTCATTTCATTTTTATTTTTCAGTGTGGGTAGCATGAATTTCAGACATGGCTTTTCGTGGTGGTAAACAGCTGTACGTAACATCAGCTGGTGACCTGATGCAGTCATATGCACTGTGTGACCTTCAGTGGATACAAAACTACAGATACTACTAATTATGATGGCACCTTTACCATGTTTAGACTGAAAGACACATAATTAGTAGGTCTGCACCTGCACTTAATTGTGGGTGAAAATGATCTGCTGTGGGAAGATAGCTAACTGTGTCTTCTGCTTTGCAGCCATTTACAAAAGCTAACCTAGTGAGAAGGGCTGTAAAAGCTCAGTCAGAACTTTAAAAAACACACCATTTCATATATAAAGTCCATTGCAGTTGCTAGGATATTTGGGGCCTACTTGCTCACTTTACATAAACCTCATTTCAGCTGATCGTGCTGTGGCTTATTTTGAAAATGGTAGCTGATTATTCCTTGATCTCTCCTGTCATTAACTGGAAAGTCATCAATGCTGGCTGAGAGCTCCTTTTGAGAACTGCTGACAACGCACCCTTCCCTTGTTCCGTTCAGCTTGGTGGCCCTCAAAGGTTGAATTCTCTTTATTCACTCACTTCAATTTTTCACGGATCTGCATTTTAGCTCAAATGGCAAGTCTCCAGCTGAAATACCCTGTGAAAAGCTAGTCTTGGTGGTTTCTGGCCAAGTTGAAACAGAGAAATAATTTCTAGCTGAAAAAAGGGAGACTTTCAAAAGTTTCTAGGTGAAGGTGCAAAAAGTCTCTTCAGATGCAGTTTTGAAGTAAGTCTCTTATGGCTTGACATTAATTTTAAAGAAATAATGGAGGAATTCTGTTCTTAGGAACACTTTTGAATGGTAAATGGGAATTCTGCCTGCAAGACTAGCCTTATTTCTGTTTTAAACAGGGAGACGTAACAGCAAGTCTTAGGTTTTTGAGATGTGGTTTTAGGTTTTGCCCAATCCTTTTTTTGAAATGTGATCAAGAGCTATGTTTTGCTGGTCCCTTCCCCATCCTGCCATCTCAGGAGACCTCTCTGTGCTCAGAAAACATAGGCTTGGGCTGCTTGGTCTACATTTGACACATAATTCCAATTTTTGAAAGAATTTACAGGAAACTATTTCTCCAAATAAGCCAAACTCACGATGTTTCAGACTTTACACTGAAATTTTCTTGTTCCATCTTTCAGCCTCTTTCAATGAAAAGTTGTTTCTTGCATCCATGTCTCTTCTCTGCTGTCAGACTCACACAACAAGACATTGCATGTCTCTTCTTTCCTTCCTGTGCTCTCAGTTTCACCCTTTGCCCCTTTGGTGCCCTTTTTTTTAAATGGCAGCATTCCCCCAGTGGGTGCTACCGTATTGACTTGTAGTTTGTGTCTGAGTTGTCTTCACAGAGGGAGAAACTGAGACCAAGTTTAAGGAGTGCCAGTATACAGTGGCAAAACAAAGTTGTACCTTCAGCAATATTGCAGAAACGGACAAAAAAATTGCCTTGAATTGAAAAGCATGGGGGTTTTTGGCATTATATGGTGTTGTTTTTGAGACAATTTTGTTGTTTATGTGTCTGGGTTTGAAGACTTTTCTATTTGCCTCCGAAGAAGATTTTTTGACAGACTTTCTCCTGAATACGGGCACATTTGCACTCTCCTGTGGACTCCAGCTGAATCGGAGCCATTTGCAGCGAAGAAAAGCTAACTCTGCTGTTATTTTTGTTTAAATGCATACACATAATCTTCATGATGTCTGTAAAAAATGTCTCCGCCAAACCCTTTGTGTCCCAGAAGCAGTATTATTTGCGGTGCTTAACACAAGGGGAAATTTATCCCAGAGCCTCCTCTCTCCCAGCAGATCTGACTTGTCTGTAATCAGCTGTCTTTACTCCGCTAGCCTGCCTGCAAATGGGATTTGCCCCTTCTGTAGTGGCAAACAGGCCCAGTATTGTGGAAAATGCACATTATTCAGCTGTATTCGCTCACTTAAAGCAGCACAGAAGCCCTCTCATGAATTCCCAGCATAGAACAAAGAGCGTGGAGCATCCTCAAACTCCATGCTGCTGCACTCAGGCACAAGGTTGACTTCACCACCAGCTGGGACACCATTGAAGTTGGCAGGTAAAGCGCATCTGAAAGAGCCTCCTGGATCCTAATGCATGAGGATGTTGTGATCCAGTTAGGCTGGCACCCGCATAGCTGGAGAAATACCTCTATGTTTTTCTAAACAGGGCTTCAGAGATTTATTCTCCTTCTTGAACTACGGTATGTCTACACTGGCTTATGCAAAGTTGCCCTGCCAGACAGACGCCAGCTCCAAACCTAAATCCATGTGACTGCGTGGTGTGCTCAGGATGAACCCAGCTTAACAAATCAGCCTGGATACTAAATCTTTTTTTGTTCATTTGCTGTGAGTGTCTTGAAATTTGGAAGAGAGATTGAATGATAAAGCATGGATGCTCAGGAGGGCATAACCTGGTGCCCTCATGCTCCAAACTTCAACACCACTTTTAAATTTTCCTATTAGCTTGGCAAGGATGGAGGGAGAGCCGTCCTTGCTCTGAATTGGTGTCTTTAGTCTGTTTATTCCTTTTGTTCCTTCTCTCTTCCAGTAAATAAGAACTATGGTGTAAGATCTACAAAAATCTCATCAACTTTGCTAAAAATGTGCCCTTCATTTTTAAGATTCTTTAAAGCTAAAGGACAAGAGCTAGAGAGTGTTCATAAAGAATTGCCTATGACAAGATTATGAGGGACAGTCTGACACATAACCTTTATCCCTAGGAACTGAGATGAATGATACAATACGTGTCAGTATTCACCTAAAAATGGGGAAGACAACTTTTTGAATGTCTGCAAAATAGGGTTGTGCTTCAGATAAATCCTATATCATTACAGCTTGAGTGCTGGCAAAAGCTATTAAGAATTTTGCCCCAAGACCCATAAAGCCATTCTTTTCTAAATAATTTCTTAACTTTTTAATGTAATGAATATGGAATTTATAAAAGATATTAGCCTTGAATTTAGACATGCTTTGAATCTAAATATTCTATTCTGAGTATACTATCCACATTTTTTGTTCAACAACTAGATATGCTCTAATATATTCCTTTGGAAAACTAACTGTATTTGCATAGTGAACATATTTGTTCATTAAGCAAATGTATCACTTTTGATTGACCTTTCTGGGCAATTATTTAAAAAAATGTTTGTTCCCTAAGGTTTGTTAGTGCCTTTACTATGATTAAACAATGATTTTCTGCTGTCAAGCCTTTGAATACATATCTATTTTAATCATGTGATTTTCCAGTTAAACTATGAGTCTTTTGAAACAGAAAGGAACAGAGACTGTACAACAGTTAGATTGTGCAAACGCAAAGTTAACTGGGCACATGTCCAGTTATAAATCAAAGCCAAAACAAGGGAAATTTTGAAGAGGAAAGAATGCATGGGTCAAAGTGGAAAAAAGTCTCAGTCATGAGAAAATACTTTCTAGTTAAACTAAAATAGTTTTGATGCTAAAATGATAATGAGGGCAAAACCCAGAAAGAATGAAAGCTGCTTAATCAAGCAAGAAAACACAGAGTATTTCCCCTATTTCCTTCAGTGCCAATCAGAGAGATAAATATTGACTTTTCTGTAGCCTGGGTCAAGGAAGGGGAATGAGAAAAGGGATGCTTTTATTTGCTTTGCTCTCTAATATTAAATTATTGATTTGCCAACTACAGTAGAAGTACTGCAGAAGAGAGTAATGTCTGCACAGCAGAATATGTAGAAAAATAAGAAGTGAAACTTTTTTTGCTGACTGAAATAATTTTAATCAGTGTTTCTCCACTTTTGACAGGCCCTAGATGATTATCAGAAAATTCTCGTTCCGCTAATGAGTGGAACTATTCTGTCAGTGACCCAGATCAGCATCCTCAAGGAGCTTTAACTAAACTGAGGTTTCAAAGCTGAGATACATTCCTTTCTTGTCTTGTTACTGCCTCTTATTCTTGATGCTTATCCTGATAAGCATCAAACCACAATTTGACAGCATTAGATACGGTAAGTGGCTGGCACACTCTGAAACCAGCACAGTCCTTTTGGCAAAACATTTTAATACGAGCTGCCTGGAAGGTCCGTTTTCAAAGCTGAGTCACTTCCCTGCTGCAGTCTGCCAGAGACAGCACTTGGGGAAAAAATCCCTAAGAATCTGATTTTGTATGTATAAGACAGCAAAAAGATGATCCATTTAAACATCCCTGTGTTTGTCCAGTGATTTGTTTTAGTTTGACAAGCAAACACAAGCTCACATCCTATAGCTCAGTGAGACTCTGAGAGCATTTCCTTAGCATATGGTGGTGGAAACAAAAGCTGGGAGACAATACCCACTGCTGTGTTTTGCTTCATTGTTAGGAGCACCCAAGCCCCCTCAGCTTCTTCTGAAAATAGAAATGGTCCAAAATGTTTTTTGGTAAAGTGCTACTGGCTTCTGATAATAGCTAGATTTTGAAAAGGGGCCTTTTTCTTAATTAAAGACACTTAAGATAAAGACAATCAATATGAAGTACTTTGTTTTTTTTGAATAAAAAATAAACCCAAATCTGGGACAAGAGCTAAATTGCCGGTCAGGTAGTGCAGTGAGCAGCAAAACTATTATATGTATTAAGTCCCTATATAACAGCATACTAAGAGTGCAGTTAAGGGAACTTAAAGTAGAAAGAAAAATGCATTTTTTCAATACTTTACTTAGGGCTAGTATAAATAGGTGCGTGCAAAACTCATCACAGCAAAAAACCAAAATGTGAGGCACATCAACAGAACTTTTAAACTTAAAATAATAGGAAGTCGTGCTTACCTTAAAATTGTGTGCTTTTTCATAGTTGAAGTGGTTGTCATTTTGAGTTAAGGCTGCTCTTCTGACCAAGGAGGTGATCTGTGAATAGGCAAAGAGTTTCAGAGGTTGCCACAAAAGTGCCCCCTTTACTCCCACCTTCACCCCCAGGGCCACGGCCAGGAGCTCTTGGCGCTTCCTTCCTCGTTTCGACTTGTGAACAACAGCACAGTTTTTCTCATTTTCCAGCCACAGATCCTCTGAGAACATAGCGCTGGGATCCCAAATCTTTTCCCTGTCTTCCTCGGCGCCAGGGAGCCTGACTGTGGACAGCACGGTACAGTTTGTCCAACTGCTTCTGATGTTAGACAGCAGATTTGAAGCAGCTGCAGCCCATTCTGCAGAGACCTCTGGCATGTGACTTGAATGGGCCGTCTTGGGGGACGGAAGGAGCTTCTGCATCTGAATAAGTAACGGCCTGTGCCGTGCGATTTCTTAAGGCAGATGTGTCTCTCCAACAATAGCACGAATTCATACACTGAGCAGCCTCCCCCACTGCCCTCCCCGAGCGGTGGTCTCCAACTAGGTGCTGCCCAAATACCGGCCAGGGGGACACAGCATTACAGCTTCACCCCCAAAGGCATTTCCAGAGACAGCTCGCTTCAACTCTGCAGTGTGTTAAAAATGAACAAACAAACAAAAAGCCCCTGGAAAGCCCACACAACTGAATCCGGTGCTGCATCCAATTACACTCAGACTCTGAGACTTATCAGCCAGCAGTCTGCATGCCAGCAGATTAAGCCCTTAAAACCATGATGATTGTTTAATCTTACAGGGCAAAAAAATTTTTTTTTTCCCCTTTTTTTTTTTTTCCATTTCATATCCCATACAAGGGGAAAAATCCACCAGTGCTCCAAGCATTAATAGCACTTTTATGCCATGTTTTAAACTAAGCATTTTGTCAGCATGCACTTGGTAACCTTGGTAGCACTGAGGCAGCTCACTGCTAGGGAGAGGTGAAAGCTCAGCTGGGACTATGCAGGCTCGGAAGCCCTGGAGCCCTGTGTCTTCAGTGAAGGTAGCAGGGGAACTTCACATGGATATAGGAAGCCCGCCTGCACAGTCCTGCTTGCAGAACAGGGTCGTCCTTTGCTCTCGTTACCTGCGTCTACAGATTTTTGGGGGAACTGATTTCTAGTTAAAGCCTATGCACAGCAGGTATCGGAACCACGATCAGTCTGTGCTACAGCTTTCAGTGTTTCTTCGGACATGCGATCCCCTTCTTTAAAGGCAGGTAGTTCCCCATCCCAGGACACAGATGTGTGATATTGAGAATTCCCTGGAAAGCACATTCAGTGTTTCCTCCCCACTGGTTTCCTTCCCTGCAGCTTCCACTCCTTTACTGAATATGCCAATTTTCCATCCATAAGAGGAGGACAGTAGTTACCTGCTTGGCAGAGCACTGTGAGATTTAATTCTTTAAAGTGTGCCTAGTGCTTGAGGTGCTGTGACAGAGCCAACTGGGGGGATACCAGTGCTACTGGGAAAACTGCCTCTTTTGAACTAGAAACAATAAAGAGCACATCAGCCTTTTACAGTCTGCCCCACTTCAACTAACAAAGAAAAGAGGTGAAATTAAAATATTTATTTCACTTATGTTAACTTGTGAAGTTGACCTTGCCTCTATTTTTTTTGTCTGCTTTTGCGTCAGGCTAAAAAGTCAGAAGACTCATCTAATTCACTTACTAAACCCTCCACCATACAGGCTGCCTGCTCTTAGTAAAAGTGATGCTCTCCTAATTTGAAAGCCCATGGGGACAGATGGTTGTCCATCAGTAACATCAGGCTGTGCAATTTCAGATAGTACCCTACTTAGGGTTTTCAAGAAGTTGTGCAAACTGCAAAATCAGCTTATCGGTTATAAAACAATGCACTTAATTCTATGTATAGCATACTTAATTCCTTTCTTTTTCAGGTAACTCACAACACCGCTTTTTACGTGCTCTCACACTCCAAAGATTCTGCACCCCTATAGTGTGGATTTCCACACAATGCCTTTGCTCCCTGAGCAGTTGCTGCCCATTCAGC
>NW_020955257.1:419617-604538 GCF_003031625.1 Empidonax traillii | reverse complement strand
TTGAAAGCCCATGGGGACAGATGGTTGTCCATCAGTAACATCAGGCTGTGCAATTTCAGATAGTACCCTACTTAGGGTTTTCAAGAAGTTGTGCAAACTGCAAAATCAGCTTATCGGTTATAAAACAATGCACTTAATTCTATGTATAGCATACTTAATTCCTTTCTTTTTCAGGTAACTCACAACACCACTTTTTATGTGCTCTCATACTCCAAAGATTCTGCACCCCTATAGTGTGGATTTCCACACAATGCCTTTGCTCCCTGAGCAGTTGCTGCCCATTCAGCCTTTCCCCAGGGCTTGGCACTGTTATCTGATCACTGGTGACAACTGGCTGTGATCCATGTATGAACATTGCTCTGCCTGCAGGAAATCCCTGCTGCTCTTCCATATGTCCTCCTGCTAGTGAGTCCCAGTTTCTGCTAGCTCAGGACCTATATCTGCTTTCCAGCAGATAGGCAGACTATAGCTCCCCAGCTCTCTCTCTCCACCTACTTCAAGAGGTAAGAAATACTGGGTTTTGGGACATCTCTGACCCCACCAGCAGGAATGGCTTCAGTTCAGTTCAAAGGAAACCTTGGAGTTGCTCGAAGTTCTTATTACGCTCCAGTTTCTTTCCTCAGTGCCACTTAAAATGCATTCACCTTCATCTGGAAGAAAACCCCCAAAGTAACTCCGAGTTGTCAGACACCTCTGAAGCTACAGCACCTAAATCCTCATATATATATAATCTACTTTTTCTCTGACTTCCAGCATAACAGATCCAAAGTCAGAGAGAGGTTGGTTTCCTAATAATGCTCTAATATTTGCATTTATGTCACTCAACTGATAAAAATCCCATTATATAACCAATATTTTTTACATAACATGGCAGATTTGATACTCAAGTGACAGGCTTATGATGATACATCTTGGAATTTCAATTTATTAAACTATTTTTGGAATATCAGAGTTTCAGCCTGGGATCAGACATACAGACATATTTAATGGAAATTCTGAATGTTCACACGGAAGTATTAAACTTAATAGACTTGGGGAGGACAATTCAGCCAAACCAGTTCATATGACTAAGACAGTATTTACAGCGCAGTATTTACTGCTTATCATACATGAAATTTTATTTATCTGTTGGGTATCAGCCTTGCTTGGGTGCCCTTTAGACAGTTGTTTAGTGGGATCCCTTGCATACACAGGATGTGTACAGAAGGCCAGCAGTGAGTATGTCTTCTAAAGAAGCCTAATCATACAAAGCCCTGACAGGTCTGGTGTCTAAAATGGCACTATAAAACTGAGATGAGCTGGACAACATATACCACCCCTTTCCTGTCTAAATAGAATGCAAACTTCAGCAATGCCAAATTATCAGCCGCAATCTCAGGTTCCAATGTAGTGATACCACACAGACTGACCCCAGTGCTCTCTTTTATCTGTTTTCTTCTCCTTAATACATAATTTACTGCACATGATGTCAACTCATTTAAGGAGCATCTCTTGATGGAGTTAGTGAGTTAGCCTGCAGCTGAAAAGAATGCCAGCGGCTAAAAATATTATTGCTGGTTGTCACTGAATGTCTAAGCTAGTGAAGGCTGAAAGGCAAATATGGGTTTTCTGTGTTTTCAGACCAAAGAATTTCTGCATAACATATAATTTTAGTTTGCCAGTTCCTTTGTAAAATGCATGTACTGTATAGGAAATTGGGCATTTACAGCAAAATAAATGTCACTGAACCAGAATAATAAAATTAAGGAGGGGGGCTAGGGGGTCACAGGGCGACTCAGCTGTCGCACCATTTCTAGCGCGCCTCCGCAGCACGAGCTGAACCACACCATTGTCTCTCCCCTCAAAGACTGGTGACTTGTTTGCTAACAAAGGCCTCGGGGATAGGAAAGAACAAATTGCAGTATGAAAAGTTTTCAATTTTGTACATGTGGCATGACTTCTGTTCCAGTCATGTGGGCAGCACAGAGGACTTGCTGGAAGCAAGTGGTGGGGGAACTCTGCATGCCGCTCAGCTCCTCTGTGCCAGCTTCACTGTCATGGGAAGAGACGCTGTGGGAGTGATGGCTCCTCTCCCTAAGCTACCATCATGCCCACCCATGGCTAGCAGGGAGGGAGTATCAAGTGGCAGGTCCTTGGCTCGCTGCTCTGCCTGCTGGTGGACAACTATGATGAGAAGAGGAGAAGCACGGGCATGTCTCCTTGGATGACATCACAAGCGAAAAGGAGATTGCTCCGTGATGAGGAACTGTGACAAATTCATGACTGATCTCTAACTAAATACACTTAACACTGCACATAGATACAGTCACAGGTCAAAGAGAGGCCTGTTTCCTTGCAGGCACGGCATTCTTGGTAATCTGCCAGGCTGATTATGTTTGCACAATTGCAAAAACGTGGTGGAGATGACACACGGTGTAAGAATCTTGCGGCTATTGGGTTTTTCCTAGTTTTCTCCCACGGAGCTCTTCCCACGATGTGCTCAGAACACGTCAAAACTCAGCTCTTAGCAAGACATAGGGCACAGAGGGGAAATGGTGGTGGAGGCCAGTCAGCCAAAGGCCTTTGCCATACCACAGTGCTGCCAGTCCATGCTTCCCACTGCCATGGCACTGGGAGCTGCCATTAAAAGGCTTCTGTGCTGCTGAAACTGTGGGAGGAAATAAGCTCCAAGCAGAAAACATGCTGAACATGAAGCCGAGCACAATGCCTGCAGAGCATTGCTTGCCAACCTGATCTTTTAAAACTCACTTTCCTAAGAAACCCTCCCTCTGACAGGAAGGCTCCTGATGTCAGTAAGGTAAGCAGGGCCAGGAAGATCCACAAAAGGAGACCAGGAGCTTATCCCAGGAGGGAGTCAGACCACACAGCAGCTGGGCTGCTGCTGCTCTCCAGTTTGCTTTTGGGGGGAACACTATCAATTTGCTCTCAGAGAATCAAACCCAGAAAAAATATAATTAGGATTAATTGGTTGCCAAACTCCTCTGTTCAGTAGAGCTCTAACAGCAACTACTGAAAGTTTCCCCGAAGGCAGGTCTCTTGGGGCTCCTCAAGGGTGTCTCTTCCCCACCCCAAATGCAACAGACTTTTGTTTCCAACATAAAACTTTGTTTCAGGTGAGCTGTTGCTCAGGAAATCGGACACTGTTATTAAAAAAAAAAAAAAGCACTACAATGTTTTTTTTTAAAGGGTTTAAGATGTAACTACAGTTTTACTTTAATACTTGGAACTTCAATTTTTTTTTTTTTATTTTTTATTTTTTTTAATAACCGCCAGTACCTCTGCAAATTATGACTGAGCAGCTGTCAATAACATGCATAAGTGTTTATCGCAGCAGATTATCTACACTGGGCTCCTATTCTGGAAAGCCTGGTTGCATTTCCATCACCACCAATCACATCTATCTTTTGCAGATAACCCACTTTGGAGTGGGAACTGTTCATTTAGGAGGACTCCTGCAGTACATGCTCTGACATTAAAGTTATTACAATTGTAATATTTACCTCTTCTAAATAAATGTGATTGATTGCAGCAACCAGTTGTTATGCATATGCAATTCTTTCTGCAAGGGTATTCCGTCCCCACCCCCATAGATAAAAGACATAATTTATGTATAGCAAATGGAAATATAATCTCCCCTAAATTCAGATCCCCTTTATAAATCCTCCTCAAACAGATTTTTCTGTATGCATCATGATTATTTTTCTCAAAACAATGTAGTGAACCAACAATACAACAGCCAAAGGTGAAATACTGTAGAATCAGGAAGGCACTAGTGAGACTAATATTAAAAATAATAGCTGCTGTAAGCCTCTTAGAGAGTATTAATATAATAAACTATTCTCTATTTTGGAACAACAACTGGAGGTCACATTAATTGATATGCAATTACATAATAATCTTCAATTAAAAAATAGTGAGTGGACTAAAAGCTTTTATATTGTCAGGCAATTGTATCACTTAATGACTTAAGTTGTGTATTTCCCCTCCACCATTGTGTCGAATATTTCTGAAATTGTATTTTGATTTCTTAATTTTCTAAACTATAATAAATATACATTGTGTTACAAATACAGTGTCAGTATCAAGGAAGAAATAGTGCAGAAATAAGGAAAGGACCTAGGTATAGTATGAAGTAACACAGCAATTCCCTTGAATAACCCTGTAGAGATTAACATGGTAACAGCAGGTCTAGCCTATTAATTGTCTCGACTTCCTTTACTCCCACTCTCTCCTTTATCCTTCCCAATCCATCTCCATACTTGTCAAGGTTATTAATGACATTTTCCTGGCCAAGTTCATGATCCTCTCCTCTGTGCTTAATACTCATGACCAAAACAGTAGCAGAGGGAGGAATAGTGGAGGCATGAGGGCTAAGTGGGGCAGATGAGAGCAGAGCTGGACACCATTGCCATTGCTGCTGCCACAGAGGAAGGGGAACACCAGGTCCCCCACGGTGGGGCTGGCAGGAGCCACTTCATCTGCAAATAAGGCTTTCTTAGGGTAACTGTACTGAATTGATTTCTGAATTACTTCTTGTTCACTGTATGGGCACAACACATGTAACTGAGTGAATTTGTCTGCCTGCAATGTACATGAATGAGTACTGTTATCACACCTATAAATTACTGTGTCTCTGTGATAACATCTGGTCTGTAGGCAAACAAGAATTCAAACATAATATTTAACCTGATATTTGTAAAACTCTGCAGTGATCCCCTTATTCTTTCAATGATGATGGGTTTTTTTGACAACAAAACTAACAGAGTATTTTTCTTACTTAAGAATAGGATGGATACTTAAGAATAGGATGGATGGATGGACAGCATCTATTCTAAACCAGTAACCTGTTCTTGTATTATAACCAAAGGAGAACAACAGAAACCTCCAGACAATGACTCATCTTCTTCTGTGACAGGTCAAGTCTAAAATGTGTAAGATTGAATTGCCTACTTGCTGCACATTTATGGATCATATAAGAAAATTCAATGGCTCAGATAGAATGAAGTAAAATTGTTATCTCTTTGAACTATTTTCTGTATCTATTTCTATATCTATTCTTCTGTTATCTATTCAATTTTAGAATAAACTAAATAAGAAATAATTTATTTTACCAGCCTCAAACAGTTAAATAACTGTACTTTGTTTTGGCTATCAATACTTCCTATACTTCAGTCTGGCTAAGACTCATGCTCTGGAAGCATGGAATACCCAGTTTACCAAACAATTTGTTACATAACTTCATGCACCTTTATGGGTTTATCTGGGCTCATTGAATGAACTTTTTCCAGAAGTTTAACTCTAGAGGGATCAGTCTGTAATTGATACAGATTCCTAACACTGACTATATAGGTAGCCAGTATTTTGACACTTCCCCCACAGAGGAAATAGCCTAGCAACATAATGAACTTAATATGACATACAGTGGCCTCTATGAGTTAAGAAGGAAGTGACTCATGCTGTCTGCAGTATATGGGACAATTAGTCAAGAGACAGAGATTTAAAAAAATAGCCTAAACATTACAGTTTTTATCCAGACCCCCACTGGATGCTGGCTTAGCACCATGTAAGCTATACAACCATATGACCTGCTCATATTTTCACATTTTCACTGCGAAGCTCTTGCTTTCTGAAGAAACAGCACTTTGTTTAGGAAAGCCAGCTTGCCATTGATTAAAACCGTCACTGCTCTGCAAGGAGACTGCAGAGCCTGAACCAGAGCCAAACCCACTGAGCTGCCACAAAGAGAAGTGGAGAAGTTAACGCACTTACTTCCCTGTCTGGGGAGAAGGAGGGAGGCAAGAAAGTCCCTTCTGAAAAAGGTGGCTCCTGTGAGTGTGGCACAGTGCCCTTGAAAGGATGTGATTAGAGGAAAAGATGGCAAAAGGGCTGGAGGCATTCTCCAGTGGTCCTTCTCTTGGGGACTGTTTGGCTTGCTCATGTGGGGATGTCATTAACTATAACTGCTTGTTATTAACCATAACTGCTCGAAGGACCTGTTTGGATGACATGCTCAATCACAGGTTGCACTGAGGACCGTGTTTTGTGAGACTGCATTAAGTCTGTTTAATGTCAGCTTGTTAATAAATCCCTGTGCTACACAGCTACTGTGTTGTATGGCCTGGATGTTTGATCATATGCCTTGTTACACTCCCAAATATACACACAGCACTCTACACTAACACTTATACCCTCACTCTTGGGATAAGTGTCATTTCTTTGTCTCAAACAATACGACCCCTACAGCCAGGTGTTATCTCAAGGGAGTACAATAACCGACTATCTTCTCCTAACACAGTAAAACCTAACACAGCAAAAATAAACACAATATAAAAATTTAAATCCTGAAAGTTCTTCTGTTTATCACTTTGAGTTCTGATACTACATGTTGGTGAGAGTAAACTTCTCTCAGAGTAAGACCAACTTAGCCTTGCAGCCCACGCTCTAGGCTGAGTTGTATAGACTGCAGTCAAAGTGACTTGTTCATATGGAGAAAGAAAAATCTGCCCCTCCTGGGATTATGATAAAACACGGAGGAAAACAGGCTTCAGGAACGTTTCCCAGAAAGAACAGAGTCAGACAGCAATGGCATTTATGTCCGGAGCCACTAACCGCTCGGCAGAGCTGGCTGATCTCTGGAGGAGCTGTAAAGCGACGCCGACAGAGCTGCCAGAATGTAAAGTATGCTGCGGCAGTCTCAGGAACCAACAGCAGTGCCCTAAGTTTTTCCCTAGCTTAAGACAGCTTAAAATAAGAGACTTTATTGTGGGTTAAATGGAGATTTATGTAAAGTTGAAAGAGAACAAATAATTTGTGAACCAGTGATTCATGAACGGGTGATCATCTTGTCTAAAAGACTGGCAATCTATAAAATTCTTCCTGGACAGTAATGTTCAGGAGTGGATTCTCAATGGTGTATTGCTCTGCTCATTTAGCACTCACAGAGAGATTGGAATGATAAGCAATTTGCAGGGAGGAGAGTGCCAACATCAGCATCAAGTGGCAAACAGGATTTTTCTCTAGTTTGGGCAGTTTCTTGGTGGCATAAAAGAACTCTAAAGCTTCAGTCTTCAACTTAATTCGCATGACTGAATTACACTGCTGCTCAGCAGTCACAACACCTTCAGATAAACTACACAGTACAATGACCTAGAAACGGAGTCATGTGTTTTCCATCATTAGTAATATTTCTGTCCTGTTTTACTGCAGCATCTTGTGACTTTTTTTCCCATAAAAAAGCATAAACAAGGTAGACAATGTAAGGTGAAAGGACTTATTCATGCCATTTAGGAAACAAAGTAGGAACTCAGCAAATAAGAACACAACAGATTGAAAGAATACTTTTTAACAAGCCCGAACCAACAGGTCTTAAGCAGAAAAAAAGGGAGAAATGCTAGTTTTATAAAAATGCTGTGCTTTACGACTGAATTTTTATTTCAGTATCCTTTTTGAATTGCACTGCAAAAAAGCAAGGAGGGCAATAGGCAACCATAAGTGGAACTGTGACATGGAAGGCATCACTCTTTTTGGTGATGGCCCAGTCATGGCTGTCTTATGGCTTGTCTGAGCTCAACTGCATATCCATGAATGCCCCAGGACATGCCCCCTGGAGATGGGAGCATACAGTGTTTACAGCTTACCCGTTTGTGAAATACATGCTTCTGTCCCATCAACTTCTAGGAATGTCACCCTGTTAATAAGAGAAAGGGTCAAATCCTGGACTGTCATACCAAAAGAAGTGGTAGGGCTGCATGACCCCTGGTATATCTCTGGCTTCAAAATGCATGTTTGCTTAGAAACAGAGAGGAATCCATGCAAACAAAAGTGATGAGGGCTTAAACAAAATACAGAAGACTCTGTAGTCTGCTAAGTTCATTTACCTATTTCATTATATGCCTGGACTTCAGCCCATTTTTACATTCCTCCTTGTTATATAAGAAGGCTTCCTATAGCTTACACCTCTATCAGCTGCTGTTCTGAAATGGACCCAGCATAGAGAGAGAATATCTGGGACAGGATTAGGACTAACAGCACGTACTGAAAAGTAGAAAGGCACAAGCAGGAATGGACAATTTCATTCTGTGGAGTATGTACCCTCCTCTAGCTCCTTCCAGCTCATCCTGCAGAAAAAGCTGCTCAAAGCATTCCAGCTCACCCTGCAGAAAAAGCTGCTCAAAGCATAAACAACTTCTTCTTCTCCTGCAAGAGGCTTCTGAGTAGCCTGGCCCTCGCTCAGCTTCCCTTTTCCCACAAAGCTGCAAGGGAACTACTGTTTGCTATGGTCTGCACATGAAAAGCATGGTTCACTGTGCTTCCATAAGGGCATGTTATAGGATATGCAAACCCCTTGAAATCACACTCTTTGAACTTACAAAAAGTACCAGAATGTATCCATGCTTTTTTGTTTTCCCTTCAAAATAATAGTTTTGTGTCGTATTGGCTTTGCCCTCTGCTTGAAGCTGGCTTTGTTACTCAATTACTCTGAGGGTAAGTTGTGGTGTGGCTATCCTTGAAAACACATACACATTCCCATGGCCATCAGAGAAACACTCAGACAAAGACTGACCCCACTTTTCTGCTAGTGAATAAAGGCCGTATAATCCTCATTTTATTTTTCTGTACAGGTGTCATTTGACCCTGATATCCTTATAACCCCCTTTGACCTGCAGCCCACTGCCCTCTGGTATGAAGCAAAGGCTTTTGTTCCTGATGGCACACCGTGCACAGCTGCTTCTGTCATTGTCTGGAGGGGGACAGATGGCTGCTCTCAGCACAAAAAGGAGATTAAAAAAGAACTGAGGGAATGACATCACTCCCCAGGCCGGGATTTTATTCATGGGACCTGCATGGCCATCACTGGCATGAACTCAGACTGCAGTTGACTCTGCTCGAGAAAGGAAGAAGTTTGCATTTTGCAGAGAGAAAGATATTTCTTTTGAAATATGTAGTTGCCATCACTCTAATACTGATATTCTTCAACAGCTGTTTAGTAAATCTGAATAGATACTGTCCTATCAGCAGCAGCACTTCTAAAGTACTCTAAAAGCAAGACTGATACTGTACCCCACCTCCATCCACACATGTTTAACTGCAGTAACTTGGTTTAAAGCTTCATTTTGTTTCACTTGTGATTAGGAGTTCATAAGATACAAGTGGGAAAACACAGAGTAAGTGATTTTCATTATCAGAGTCAATTTTTCTATGACCTTTTGAAGTTAAAAGATTTCATCCATATCTTACAGCCCCACTTAAATAAAATGGCACAACCCCCTCAAACCCAGGGCTGTGCAGGGACCCCTCCCAAGACCAGGAGAGGGACACGAAACAGGGACAACCACACTGTGGGCAGGGAAGGGGGGAGAAAAAGTGTCCCCAAACCCCCCCCTGAGCACCCACTTTTTGGGGGCCACGGGTTTCTGGAGGTTCCAGAGTGTCCCTGGTGGTGCAGTGGCTAAACCACAGCGTTGTCAACGCTGAGATCTGGGTTCGATTCCGGGTTAGGACACTCCCCGGGCAGATGGAGCTCGCTAGCCCTGTAAGGCAATCCATCTACGTCCTGAGGACCTCGCTGCCACCGTCCAAGCTCGCTTGGCCCCGGCAGATGAACCTCAGGATTAAAGGGTGGGCTCAGTTCCGCGCACACTGTGTCTCACCTAAAAAAAAAAAAATCCAAGGCGCAGGCTGGAAGGTGGAAAGACCTTCCCCGGTTCTTTGTTCGCGAAGAGACTGGCCATTACTTAAATAAAAAAAAACCCAAACAAACAAAAAAATCACAAATCCTGGTAGTTAGCTTTGTAGTTGATTTTCTGCCTTGAATTCAGCTCCAGATCTATGAAATCACTAAATTCTTCTCTTTGTGATCACCAGACACCAAAGGTATTTATCTGAATTTATATATTATCTTAAGTACATTATCTGATTACTGTTTGGGACAGGGGAATTTGGCCTCTGTGTATGTGTGGTTCTTGGTACCATCTGCTCCAATGTTTTTCTGCAAAGCAGAGATTTTTGCTTTGCAACAGATGTCTCATTGAAGACACTGGTCTAAGCGGCTATGTAGCTGCTACCACCCTCTTTATATTACTGGCAGGCACTAGATGTGCAAGAATGCTGCTACGTGAAGATGAAGCCATACTACAAAAAAGATAAAGAATAAAAAGCTCCTTCCAATTTTTCTGATTTTGTTTTTATTTTTTCCCAAACAAGCAATTTCCTCTTTCCTTGAGTATCTATGAGCAGCAGAGATGCACTCCACGCAGTCTGAGTTGGGGTTGGGACCTGCCACCTGACAGTGGCCCAATGCAGCTCCTGCCCCAGCACTAGAAGCTGAACCAGGCTCAGACCTGAGGATGGTTTTACTCTTAATGAGGATAGTTTAAAGTGTAGATCAGCATCTCTGGGAGATGTCACTGTTTGTGGTTTTGCCCAGAGAATCAAGTGGAGGCTTGTCTTCTTGCATAAAACCATCCAGAGTAAGGTTCAGATTATTCCCTCGGCCACAGCTGTACAAACCAGTTTTGTCTGGGAGGCTTCTAGAACAAACCTGTGGCTTTCAGTTGGTTTGCACAGCTGTAGCCAGCAAACAGTCTCAGCAGTGATGATGGCAATACCAGTATAAAGTGGAAGGTCTCGAACCAAAAACATGCTGCACATCTTCCACTGCCGCTAATTCAGAGCTGAAGGCATTCAGCAAGCCATACAGTTAGACCAGGGATGATGATTAAAAAGAGTGATGACTCATTTGCTTTATAAAGTACTGTCATGTTTTATTTGCTAATCTGAAGAGTAGAACATTTTATCAGTGAGTAAGCTTGAACCTAGGGTTGGATTTTTCAGGGAAATACTGCGTTGCAGAATATGTGACTCATCAGACCGGGAACTTTGCACAAGGAAGTTCTGACCAAATTACAACTTTTTTAAAAATGTGGAAACATTCAAGTATGAAGTATTTTAAAAAGCAACATTCTCTTTCAATTTTGAAACATTTTGTTAAAAGCAGTTAATAAGACATTCAAAGAAGTTGGAACAGTTTCAGTCAATCTAACTTAAATCTTTTTCTGCCTTTTATCCTGCTTCATCCCTGCTTGGCCATGAAAAGTTGAGTGTTTTACTTTTATCACAGTTCCGAAGAAAGTAAAAACAAAAGAGCAGAAATTATCCATTAGTGTTATAACCCTCCACTCTGGTGCTTTGATAAAATGTTAGTTTCAAAGGTGATCTTCTAAAGATGACTGCTGAGCAAGTTGTATTCCTCTTTATGAGCTCAACAGAGAGACACAAGGGCTTTACACTAATTTTCCTTCTGTTAATCAGCTGATCCCCTGGGCTCTTTTAATCTGCCGTGACAGCCTCAGTCCCACCAAGAATGCCTTTTCTGCTATTAAAACAAAAGGCACATCTCTAAATACTTTATAATTTCAAACAGAAAAGAATCTCATTCTCCTGATTGAAAAGCATAACAAAAGACTTGTGTCTTAGAAGGCTGATGTGAATCATGGCCATTTTCTGCTTTCCTTTTTGCTCTCTTAGGACTTCAGCTGAAATACAGGCTTAACCTAGCCAGCAAGTGAAGGGGCCACACCACAGCCATGCCCTTGTGAAAGCTGATGGATGAGAAGTGTCCCTGAAGGAATGCCTTAGAAAGGCTCTCAGCTGTTTGCAAAGTATCGTACTTCAGCCCCCGTGGGGGACACGGACACACTTGAAATAGAAGGCATTAATGGCAAATTTACTCAGCCAGGAGCAGACAACATAGCATTTTAAACCTCGTATTTACGCAAACCAGTCAAAAAACTTGCCAGAGCATAAGACAACTAAAATCAGACTTCACTGCACTGAGAGAAAACTATAGCTTCATGCACATCCTTTGGGGCAGTACATTTTCACACCACACTAATTGCCTCCATTTATATTGCAATAATTACAAAATTAGACAAAACTTAATTTTTTTTAATTGCAACACTAAAAATTACAGCTCATTGGTTCTACATTTTGAAAAATAAGCTGAGCACTGTATTGTCCATTCAAACAAAGTAAGTTAATTTATCACTTAAATGCATTTTCACTTCATTTAAAAAACATCTAATTTGCTTTCAGCAGTTTAACAAGTTGGTTTACTATTGCTGTAATACAGGGAGATTTCATTAAATGACCTGCCAATTTCTATCAGCCTCATCATGACTGCATGCTGCCCTTGTTTTATTTTAATTTATAGCAATTTTTTGCTACTTGCCAACTTGGGTTCTTATTATTTCAAAGAAGTACAAGAATGGCATGGAAAGCAAGCCAGTTGATTCCATTTTCCCTGTGCTCCACATTTCATTTGCACCCCAGTTTCAGAGGCTTCTGTGCTGCAGGGTACCAGAGCTGGAGACTTTCCTGATGTGTAGATTGAGTTCTTCCCAGCTGTGCATTTTTTTTTTTTAACTAATCTTCTTCATTAACTTCAGCAGTGGCAAAATGTTGTGAACAGAAAGGTTACTTCCCCAGGCAACAACGCAAAAATTGCCTCAAGCTTTACAGGTTTAAGCCTTTTAAGCCTTAACATCCTAAATTTGTTTGCAAGCCAACAAGCAAAACGTGCCTTACAACACGTGCACCACTTGCTCTGCAATGCTCAAGCCTCTGAAGAGGCTGTTGCTTTTAACACTGGTTTCTAGCTTGGTTTTTAGGGACAAGCAGCTGGTAGGAGCAACGGGGCAGATTGCGGTGGCAACGAATGTTTCTAACAAGAACCTCTGCGATCCCCAGGTAGACGCAGGGTAAACAAACAAGAGCCCTTAAGTGCCTATAAATGCTGAAGAGCAGTGGAGGGTGTAGCAATCCCCTTAGCTGCAGGCCCTAGTAACACACTGCAGACAAACACCCTTACTTGAAGGAGCACCTCCAATCCCCAATAGACTTTCAGATGGGTTCACCACATCACTCAGATTTAGCTCCAAGTTATCTGCAAGTTGCCTGTGCCGCTGACTTCCACATCAATGCCTCCATCTACAAGATCCAAATAAACCAGTTGTGGGTGAAATAAAGCCCTACATCTCTGTACTGCCGCAGCTGCATGGGCTCTGCAGGTCAGAGACAAGGAGAACATCTGTCCCAGGGAGCCCCTGGGACAAAGAAACAACACCCGGAAATGAACAAGTGGTTGCTCTCAGCTAACAACAAAGACACTAAAAAAGCAATTATAGTGTTCCCCCAGCTGTTTACACTGACAGTCTGATCAATGACCATCTCAGCAGTGTGGAAAACATACATGTTTAGTGATAAGGGGAAGAGATAGGAATCATCCAGGTTGCACCTCTTTATACCGAGACAGTTAGGGCCAAGTACCAGGATTTGGCACATCATATGCGAAGGAAAGGGACAAGGGTGGAGAGGCATCACTTAAAAAGCACCAAATTAGATCAGAAGAACCTTGGAGATCAATCAGTGATAAGGAGATTAGCTCCTTGTTTTCACATGGACCAATGTTGTGCCAAGTTTAACCTACAAGTGAAGTACAACAGCAGTGATTCTGGAAGATTTTTCAGTATCAGAAAAACATCATCTAGGAAATCAGAAAGTTGTTCTGAGTCGACAGAGTAATGTCTAAAACCTCCTCTGAAAGTAGAATGTCAAAGCCAACTTACAACAGCAGTTCTTTTATTTCCTACTTTTGAATGATAAAAAATTCCACTTGGAAGGAAGAAGAATTCAATGAATGTTCAGTTGAGACTCCTTTGTGTTTGGCACCAGCTCTAAACAGTGATCTCTACCATCTCATTATGACAGACTTTTACCCTGCATGTTTTTCACCTTCTGCTTCCTGCCCTCTAATGTCTCACATTAGAAATGGGCCATCCATCCCACTGAACACATCTGGACCACTATTCTCAATGCAGTTTTACATATGCTATCCATACTATCAATATTACCACAATTTCCTGTTCATATTCAGCTGAGATGACTCTTGTCCCATAACCACAAGAAACATCAAATGAGAAAAATACTTACTGAGCTAATTCAGCTTGTAAAGTTTCATTTTTATTCTCTGTCTTAAATCACTACTACACATGAATCATTGCCCAGAAAAACTTCTAATGTTTTTAGGAAAAAACCAACCCAGCCCTCTACGGTTTCCTGTATGATAATTCATGCAGTGAATTGAATAATTAGATGCTCTGCATTTACAGAAGTATGTCACTGTAAGCTTTAGCAATTCTGCAGTTTACAGTGATTTATACCTACAGAAGCCCTTTAGGGCAGGGTCAGACAGTAAGAATTTTCCTTTGTTTGGTAAATCTGTACAGTCTCACTATTTATTGTTAACAAGAAGTGTCATCATATTTATCATCAGCAAATCTTCTAAAGTCTGCAAATTATCCAGTAGCTGCACAGCTAATTTATAAAACTCATTACTATTTTAAATTGTCACTATGTGCTAAACAACCCATAATAGAGAGCATTGACTTTGACACCTAATTTCCCTCTGTTCATACTTGGGTAAAACTCCAATTGACCGAACAGACTCTTTATTTTTCAGTAGTGTTTATTATTTGCATTGCAGTAGGGCACAGGAGCTTGAGCCTTTCACCAGGTCAAGGCAACAGTGATGTTGTACAAACATGGAGTAAGAGACCATTCCTTGCTCTGTAGAGCTTACACTCTAGAGAGCTGCACCACCTTTGTAACAGGGAGGTTCTTTTCACAAGAGAAAAAATATGAAATGAAACATAACCACAAGAGATTTAAGACTGTAAAGAATTTTCAAATATCAGAGCAAGGACCCAACAGTAAATTGAGTATTTAAAAAGTGCACTATATGTAATACCCCAAGTAATAATGTTCCTGTCTCAACTCAAGTGCTGAATTCCTGATTAATACACAAATGAAGCAGAGAACAGAAGTAGAAATCTCATTTTAATTTAAAGGTTTTTCTCCTTGCTGTCCCTGTTTTGCCCAGAATAACCAGATCCCTTATTTCTTCAGAGAATAAACCAACACAGTTTCAAGAGAGAAATGTGTATAACGAAGGCAAGTCAGTATATTCAATGGTTGTAAGAATCTAGCGTTCTCCTTCATTATTATCATGGGATGCAGATTTTTTTTATAATCTGATACTCCATTTTGGAATTCCTAACAACCCCCAACCTACCCGAGAACCAACCCTTGCTATTGCAAAACTCTGCAGTCCACATCACATACACAACTAAAGTATTTTTAGAATATCTACTGAAAAATCACAAGTACTTTCGTTCTTAGACTTTCCATTAACATACATCTTTAAAATATCTTTCTAACTTTATAAATAGATTGCAAACTAAAACATTTAGGAGCCAAGAAATACCAAAGCTAAGAACTATCTAAAGAATTCCCTCCCTGCCCTTCTGGGCACAACCGAAATCTACCTACTTGCAGACAACATATTTTGGTCTAATTTTGTGTGTGTATGTAAAAATATACACACACATATAAACATATATATATATATGTATGTATTCAGAGAGCCTGTCATTCCATGAACATAATAGAAAAAGGCAAACATTAATGTAGAGGTGTTTTGGATTAACACAATGATTTATCAGAGGGTGACTGGACTAGACTTGGATGAAAACCAGGGGGTTTGTTTTGTGTAAAATTTCTTGTCTTTTTTCCAAAATTTCACCCCCCTGGGGAAATGGTGGGCTTTTGATGGAAGGAGTTTTCTGGCAAAAATGGTCCAGTTTCAGGTCTGCTGTGCCTGGGGAAGATCTGCCAGCCAGACTGTGGTTTGGGTTCTCAGCTTAATGGCAGACTGCCTAAGGCCCAGGCATCATTAGCTTTCAACATAATTAGCCCATCTATCAGGCAGATTAAACCAAGGCTGAGTACACTCAAAGAAATCCAAGGAAGTGGTGAGGTGTGAATGCTGAGGGTGGAGGTGTGAGGTGTGAATACATATGGTCTCTTGAACTCAGTAAAATATTTTTCTTCTTTCAAATGAAACATTTCAGGCTCTTATGTACATTTTCTGAAAAATAAAAAAGAAAAAAACCCTAGGTGTTGCTGGAAAACTTCCAAATTTCTCTAACCTGAACTCCTGCTGAAGGAAATAGACTGTGTTTACTGGAAGAACCAGGACTAATTTAATGAGCAGTGGGTCTACTTTTTCAGCAATGAAGATAAAAATAAATATTGAGCAGCTGCCTACTTCACTATGCAACAGCCACAGGCTTTAATCCATTTGATAGACCGTAAATCTGCACAGAAACCTAACAACAGTGAGAGGATTTTATATTTATGAATCTATTATGCACATGTAATATAACATTAACTATTTGTCTTTAGTAGGTCTGCATACATATATATATTTTGAAATGCTATGCACATACTATATATGCATATAATATGCATATCAATAGAGAAAAATCTCTATATCTAAATTTAATTAGTTTTTCATATTTGAAAAATGTATTAAAGATAAAAGAAAGACTTGGCAGAACAACTGGAGCCATGCACAGTAAATACTACCCTCACACACCCACAGTCTGTCTCTAAACCAGCTGTCATTGTGTTAAATTGTGTACAGGTAAAATATAATTATCAGGATGTTTTATCAGAAATATGCAAATATTTACACATTTGGACTTCCAATTTTGGATATTACAGTCCCACACAACTGTATTTTGTAGTAGAGGATATACAGGGGAAAAGGACAGCAGTTAGAAAGACTGACATATTTTTTTCATATATATTTAAGTTCATAGTCAAATCAAAAGAAAGATGGATTTGTTTTTAGCAAAACATGTCACCTATTCTTCCTGCATACTTTTCCAATGTTATTGATTAAAAAAAGATTGTGATAGGAATTATACTATTCAAATACCTATCTCGAGCAGCTGTGTCAGCAAGAGTGTTCGGTAAATAAGAACCTAAGCTGTCTACTCAAGGAAGATAAATCATCTTTCCTTAAAATGAATCAGCAATTAGAGGAATTTATTAGAGCTAGTATTCCTTCTCAGCCACCAGGGAAGAGTAGTGCCTTACATAATTTAAAATGCCAGTGAGGATGTGAACTTTGCAAGAGACTTTCTTGTTTCATCACCTTCAGGATGAACCAACTTTCACACCATTTGTTTAGGAGCAAACCTGGAGCATCCAACAGAGGCTCTGCATGGCAGGCTGTAGCCACCAGCCTTCTTGGTGGGGACAGGATGCTCAGAGCACCCAGCATCTGTGCAGAGCTCTCTGCGATTCACTTCTTCCCACTGATTCTCCATCAGAACTGGGAATTTTGCTTCTTCCACTTCCTTCTAACATATAAATTTGGCAGGCTGTAGAAACATCTACTTGGACGGGTTTCTGAGATGGCTAGATTTTGGAGAGTGAATGGCAAGAAGTACCAAGTGAGACTGATCTATCAACATCTCTGGTTGGTTGGTTGGTTGGTTGGTTGTTTTTTTCTCCCTGAAAATACCATTCCAGCTGCAAGTCATGCTTATATTCTGCTGTGGATCACCTACTACATTTTTAGTTGCTGTAAAACATGACATGCCACAACTGGGCATATCATGAAAGATAAATTGTTACAAGTAATACATAAATAAGTATGGCCTAGATAGATTCATTTTACCCCACTTCAGGCAAACCCCAATTGATTGCAAGTTTCCAGGAAAGGTAACTCACTTCCTTATTTGTATGTAAAGTGCCTAGTACACATCAGTGCTTTTATAGAAAAGAGATATTAATAAGAGGAGAAAATATTAATAGTAATCCTCAGGATATCTACAAGAGGGATGGTGGGAAGTAAGCGACAAACTGAGGGAGTAAGCATGGTCTAGGGATAAACTCTCCAAAGCATTTTCTGAAAAAACTGATTCATTTTCCTTTCTTTTTCTTACAATATTCTGACTAAAAAATTTTACATATAGCAAGCGCAAAGCTGACAGAACACTGCCTTACCCTTAGTGGTGAGAAATGCTCTACTGAGCCACACTGTGCTCTTAAAAAACATCAAACATTCCCTGTGAAATTTGTTTTATTTTTTTCTTCCCATGACTTTATGGAGCAAACTGGTGGCTATTTTTCCATCACACTGACTTGCAATCAGCAAACAGCTGATTACTCCCCGTCACGTATGTAAATCTTTGAAGTGCAAAGCAAAGACAAGAACATTCCTATTTATCTCAAAAGTGAAATCCCAGCATCCAGCAGAATTTTAAAACTGATTTTTCTAGGGCAATTCTTCTTTCATCCTCCCAACACTAAATATTAAATAAGAGAGATCTGTCTTAATTCAAGCTGAGCTATGACCCTTGAAGTCTTACGATGCTGTCTGTGTTTACATGAGCGCAGACTATTTTTTTCCAAGTTAGTTTACATCATGCACATTCCTCTCAAACTCTTCTGAATCCTGAATGTTGATGACCCTTCCTTGCCTCCTGGCTCGATGGGGAATTGGGAAGCTGTGGAGCCTGGATGCTGCACAAGAGTTTTCATCAAAAGGCCGGTATTATTCCTGTTTCATTGACAAGGGACTGACTCATTATATTAATATTTTCTCATTTTTGGCACCTACTTGGAGTTGCAGCTTGCATTTTTTAAATAACATTTAATAGGCATACTATTTTCTATATTTAGACAACAGATCCCATTAGTTTCACCTGCATTTACTCAATACTTCTGCAGAATCTAATTTGTGCACTCAGTAGCAGAAGTAGCCTCATTAGCCTCTGAATATGTTTGAGCTACTTGCCAAAACAAAATGAGGGCTCTGGGCAGGAAAGTAATCCAGCCCATTGTGCAACTTTCAAACAGTTTCATCACTGCAGTAGACTTCTTTTTCTTTTCATCACATGCCTTTCACTTCCATAAATAGCAATGCAAAACTGCTCGCCCACAGTCACCCGCTCACCCACAGCCATGACTTAATAGTCACCAAGAAGTGGAAATAGAAGAGATAGCAGTCAGCTATAGCTGTGGCATTAAGAGGAAGGCAAAACGTGGAAATTCGTCTTGCTTTTAAACTACTTGAACCCAACCTAAGGACTACAGCATGTTTAGCTATATAAGCATGCTGCTTTAGCTGAGCAAAGATTCTCCAGTGCACTGAGCAAAGCAGGAACCCCACATGAAAGAAACGAGATTCTGTAACTAAAACCTCTACTGTCATGTAAACGTACAGCTGAGGTTGTATTGGTAGCCCTCCGTTTGGCATTCCTTAACTTAATTTTGTGCCTTCAAAGCTCTTTTAATATTGATTCTCTCATCTAATTTCTTTGGACTCCTGCAACAATGTGAACCTCTTTCCCAAGCTGAAAATATGAATTGGGGAACCCCAATGACCCTAATACGGTTAATTGCCCAGACTGGACCAAAGCTTAAAAAAATGACAGACATCAGTAGTATGACCCAGCACAGCTCAGCAAGGAGTAGGCAATAACTTTGTGAATGGGTGAATCATGCAAAGAGCATGAAGGCATCAACGAATTTTCACAGGTTTTTTCGCTGACAGCAGGGCAATGATGAGACTCTAGGACCCACAATTTTTAAGCCCTATAAGGGAGAGAGTTGTGGGGTACAAATATCACCATGTTGGGCATCAGCCTGAGCATGGCCTCTTCAACCTTGGGCTTCTTCAGGCTGTATCTGTTAAAGTGAGCGGTTTGTTGGAACTGAGCCTCCTCCACAAGGAGTTGGTATTTTCCAACAGAAAAACGCTGTATAGAAAAATCCCCAATGAACTAAATTAGCTGGAATCTTCTGTGTGCTGTGAAAATCTTGTACTTTCCCTCAACCTCATCTGTGCAGTTTTCTGCAGTCAGAGAAGAAAAGCCAGCTTGACACATGATGTGGAAAAGTCCTCGCCAAATGGCACAACTAAGACAGTAACTCACTGGGAGAACAGTCTCATTAAAGAAGAGAAGGAAGCTCAATCTATCTTGGAATCAGAGCAGTCAGAAAAATGGAGAAAAAGTTTTAGAAGTTGCCTAATTGGAGAATTAAAGGAAACCGAACTGGAGGCACTTGATGCATGTTTTTGTGAGGTTTTTTTTTTTTTTTTTTTTTGGTATGGCTGAGCGCATGGAACTCAGAGGTGAACTGGATATTGCAAAATGGTTCAAAACAGATTTTCCTGAATGTTACAGTATCTACTCAGGTACAAAGACAGGATCTACTCTGGAGCCCTTTCTTACTGTTGTTGTGAGGATGCAGTGTGTGCTCTCAGCTAGGGAACTAACTCCATCACAGAAGGGTGATGCACCTTCTATCCCGAGTCTCCATTTTGAGCAAAGGGGGTAAAAATGAGAAGTTTCTCAGAGATCTCTGATAGAGGAGAAAAAGGAAAGAGATTCTCTTAATTTTATCCTCTGTTGGTAAAGATAGGGGCTCTTTGCCCCTTACAAAGCTGCTATTCTCAGGTGCCAAAGGCAGGAGCAATTGTCCTCTTCCTTTCAGTCCACTCTAAAAGAGAGGAGGAGTCTGGGATTCCTGTGTTACTCAACAGCGTGAAGAACAGCTAGTATAAAGCCTCTCCCCCCTATCCCATATTAAAACACCAGCCACTTTTTGGAGAGGAAGGAGTCAGCCACCTCACAGTTTCAAATGAGCAGGTGTCAGACAGTAGTTGGTGAGGTGCTCAGCTCACACCCTCGGCATATTTTCTTCCAGAAGCTATCAAGTAGTGAGAATTGCAGTCAGTTACAGCTATGATATTCAGGGAAAGGTAAAATTTGGATTTTTTTTTTTTTTTCTTTTTAAGCCACCTGAAGCCAGTCTGTGGGATACAGTAAGCTGGAAGTCACAAACACCCAAAAGCAGACTGCACTGCACTACTGGAAACCAGTGGAGCCCCTGCAGCCAGGTATCTTGCAGATAGAAGTATGTTTACAAAGATATGGTGAAAAAAAAGGTAGAGCTGTATTTTATCACTACATTTACACTTTCAGGAAGGTAAAAAATATGCCTGGAAAATGTACCTATGTAGCTTAAAAAAAATATTTTAGAAACTAAAAGGTAGTATCAGCCTCAAGTTAGCCAGGTTGCCCTAGAAGTGTGATTGTAGTGTATGCCAATCTCTTTTGCCACTCGCCCTGACTAACTTTTGAACCTGCTGACTGATTCTAGCTGAAATTGATGGAGCAAGAGTGTAAGTACCATGAAATTTGGTAGCTGGACTGAGGTGAGAGATGCAGTCTGAGCTGCTGTGATCTCTCTCTCCTGACCAGCCTGGCAGCAATATCTTCTGCCTCCTTCACAGGTAGCGTAAGGAAAATAAGGGGAGAAGAGGGTAAAGGAGGAGAAATGGGGGTGAGGGATGGATGTGTGAAAGGTCTGGAGGGACGACTGGGCTTATGGAAGTGGGAGTAAGGTGTGCAGAAAGACAGAACACAAGTGAATAGGAAACTGGGCACGACCCGTTCCAGGGCTCACAGAAAAAACCCCTCTATGTAACTGTCTCCAAGTGTTTAGTGTCAACAAGAAGTATCTGGAATTTCAGAGATTTATTTTTTAATGTGTTCATAGATTTTAGTGCTTAAAATTTCAAGGCATTGCATATCTTTGCTATGGGACTCCCTTTAACCCCCTTGCTGCTGGTCCTTCTTGCATCTTCTGTGCTGCGGCAGAAGGTGACTGTTTTCCTTTGCTGTGCCGGTGCTCCATAGGCAGAAACCAGGGTATCTGTGTTGGGGTTTCTGAAGCATAGAGTGGGAAAAAGCCAAAAGAAAGACTTTTTCTTGTCCTGGGAAGGCAAGAGGGGAAATAATGAGGAAAACTAAGGGTGGCATAGCGTGGTTTTTATGGTGATAGCTTAAATAAAAGAAATAAAAATGATTAAAGGAAAAACCACAAGATAAGGGGGGGAGATATTTCAGTGCCTCAAATTGGAGACAAGTCTGTTGGTTTCTCAAGTGACATTTTTTCCAAAAAGACCTATGTCTTTAAATTCTTAGTGTGTAAAGGCAAAATCACAACTGGGGGATGCTTTAGAGAGATAATTTTATATAGGAATTGAATTTGGAACCTTTGTTGCACTTTATCACAGTCAACTGTGGAAAAAGCTGTCTTCAATGTCATTTACTCCAAGATTACTCAGAGCAACACCTGAGAACTTTGCAGGCAGAATCTTGGCATAGAATCCCAATCTGAGGCTTGAAATGTTTAGGCTCAACATGTTTGCTTGCTGCCAGTGAATTAAGAAGGCTAAGAAAAAAAAAAAAACCACAAAGCAGCCCATGTTTTCAGTAATTCTAAATTTTTTGGCTCCCAAAGAAAAGGTGCATTTATTTTTTTTCCATGGAGCAGATCTGAATTGCTTTTTTTCCAGTCTGGATCCCTGCTGTCACCACTTTTTTTTCCTCTTCATTCCATGCTCCTCTTCCAAAAAAGCTCCCATAAAAGAGCATGCCTCCTCATATGTATGGGCTTTAGGGAAGGAGACCCAGTGATGTACTGGGTTAAAAAGATTTTCATGTATGTTTCCTGAGCATTCTTCTCTCCATATTGTCAGGAGTGTCCCCATTTCCACTTTGACTTCTGAAACAAGGCAGCAAGGGTTGAGCAACCTTGACTAGACTGTCTGTTCTGATGTTGCTCTGATTAATCCCGCTATGACCAACACATTGTGATGCCCATAATTCTCTTAGTTAATAAGGGAAAAGCTGAGATTGCCACATACCTAATGTAAGAATATTAAAATACTCCCCAGTGAGGGTTTTCCACAACTAGCCTGGGTGACCTTGTTCAGAAAGTTAAAAAAGGGCAATGATGAAGTGGCAATGTTTTTTTCCCTATTTGTGTACATGAACACATACTAAAAAAAAAGTGTTGGTTTTCTAGAAAAAAGAGAGATCTTATGGACATAGAAATCCTTAAAGGTTACTGTAAGACCTAAAAAAAATTTTATATATTCCACAAAAATAATGCTTCCAATTCTGGAATGTCTGTTTTTGGCAGGCAGATCTTACACTAGCCTCTAGCTCATGGAAGCTGTTAGAGAACCTGCTCCAGTAGTTTCTTAATCTGGAATTTCTTTTGCTTCCTGTAATTTTCACATTCACATATTAGTGATACCCAATATCCATATAATAGCTATGGTATACTATATATATTATGTATATTATATATAATATATATATAAAATATAGTATGGTATATTTTTGGGCCAAAAATAATTAGTTCTATTTCTTAATAATCTTGTTCCTTTAAATGATGGTAAGCACAGCATTTATCAACATTCCCAGATATTTTAAAGGGCTGTTCCTGAAAATAAACACTGTAGTTTAGTATTACATATTAGCTGTTATTATATATTAGCTTTATTCTATATTATGTATATATCTGTAAGATAAGGCCATTTTGTTCTGAATTTGGAAGACTTCTTTCTACTTGTTGCTGTGCCTTCAATATCACTTAAGACTAAAAAGAGATAAGAAGGCAATTTCTGTAAATCCTCCAATAATTCACATGTTTGATCCTTGATAGCTTGTTTAGAAACATGTCTACATTGTTTAAACAAAAAGAGAAGTCAACGGATACTAAGATTTACTAATGGACAGATATTTATTTCATATTTTTGATGTTTACTTTTTCTCTTACTACTTCTCTGGAAGTGATGTCACTTGTCAGAAGAAATTAATAATGCTCTGTTCCTTAGTAGCAGCAACAGGAAGTCACATTTCTGATCATGTGCTTCTCTTTGGAAAAGAATCTGGATAAACCTCAAGTCCCATTTGTGCCAAAATTGTTTGTCATTTTATCCCACGTGAGAGATTCAAGTTGTAGAAGAGGGACTGAGGCTGACCTCCTGTCCTTCATGGTGGTATCTAAACAGCGGGAAAGATTTGCAAATATCCAATGGGAAGAGGTAAAAATAAGAGCTGGTGCTAGCACCATCTTCTTTCTCTGGGAGTAGACTAGCCACAACACAACAACGATTTTTATCAAGTTTGGTCATCCCATGAACAAGCAAAGGATGGGACAGTGTGTTACAGTTTGGTGTTGCCTCTTCCCAAGGTCCAGACATTTGAATTTCTTCTTCAATCAGTGATGGCCAATTGCTGAAGCTTCCCCTTCACTGAAGGGTGGCAATGGAAGTAATTCAATGTTCGTCTCCTGGGGCAAATTGATGGTGACTCTTTGTAGCATTAGTATGAGGGGCTTTCTAAAAACCCAGTGGTTTAATATTTCTGCTGCTCAGGAGTGCAGACAGGCTGGTTGCAAATCACTGCCTCCCCTTTCCCTCTTGCCCAATGGAAGAGGCTGAAGCCCAGCCTGAGGTGATTGCACTATTGGAAGACAATGTTCAATTTTATTGCTGCTCTGAACAGAGCAGCAGAACTTCCCCTGAAGTGACAGTACAGCACTTGCATTTTTAAAAAGATTTAAAATAGAGAAAAAATTGATTACTGAGGCTGAACATACACAGACCACATGTTAAGATTCAACAATAGTTCCTTGTTTTGAAGTGTCTCCTTCAGAAGATGTGGAATCTAACCACATTCATGTTTGTAATTCTTTTTAGAGACTGTATTTCAAAACCACTCTCCTCAGCTTCTGGCTTGGACAGTCTCCTTTGCCAGAACAAGTTCCCTGGACTCCTTTATTACACCACCAGAAGTTCTCAAGCTTGATTTTGAGAGAAAAAAGTAAAGCCCTGTAAAAGCAAGTAATTAGACTGAACGGAAGGCCCCAAAGCTAAGGAAGGTAAAGCTCAAAGCACCAGTGCCAGAGATACACCCATGAGGCCTTAGCAAAGTCATAGATAAGAAAGTTGCAAAATACTGAACTAGAAAAATGACACTCTACTTAGCAAGTCCCTCCTAAGCACACACTGTGAAGTCTTACTCAGAGCTGCAAAGCTGAGGTAGTGGGACCTCTTGAACTAAGAGCCAAAAGCTGCTACTCTGAAATCTGTGCTTTGCTTCTACCTCACTGTCCACAGTCAGTGTCACTACATCCCTGTGTTGCTATATTTAAATGCAAATCACATGCTTATCTACCCACCTGAGTGAAGATTCCTTAAAGTCAAGGGAATTTGGAAACTCAGGCTTTGACAACTAAATATGATGAAATTTCTAGCACTGTCTTTTCTGCCTTTGTTTTACTCTTACCTATGCAGATGATTTAAAAAATCTACAGTTTTTAGATCGAGAAGTCTCAACTATCAAGACCTCTATAAAAGTGACTTTGATATTGCGCCACAGAATAATGTTCAAGGGAAAGAAGGCTGATGATTGCGAACAGCAAGCAATTTTTTAAAAGCTTTTTAATGCCATTTCTGCTATTGTTTCTGTCTCTCATGGCTGTGTAGTTTTTTCCCAATAGCTGTTTTTTCGGTGTTTGCCACCGAGATCAATAAAGAGATGTTAATGAAAGGAAAATCTGCTAGAGGTTGTAATTTTCTTTTGGGATTTATTTATCCCAGACTTTGGCTGCAAGACCTCACTGGCCCTGACTACTATGCAAAAATAGGTCTGATCTTGTCTTGTCATGGACACATGCTTGGGCACAACCCTGACCTTCAGTGACAATACCACTAGCACAAGTGTGTCTCCTTAACATCCCCTCACCACACCCACTCCTCTACAAACTGACTTCTGAGGGCAGTTAGGTATACAAAATACATTGTGCATCAATATTACTATTCCAAATAAACCACCATGAGACCATATTTACAAAACAACCCTAATTACCACAGCCACTGACACATCACTCTTGAACAAGACAGAGCTGCATTTCTGTCCCAAAGTCTCTGTTTGTGCATCTTTGCCTTCCTTTCTGGAAATCAAAGAGTGTCCACATGTACGGCCATTTGTGCAATGGCAGAGTAAATAAGGACTCAGTGGAAGCCAGGAGAAGGGATCTCACCTACTGCTGAGATGCAAACATTAATCTATCTGGGTACAGCATTTAACTCTACAGTGGTGGAGGGCAGATAGTGAAGAACTTTCCACTATTTTGGCTAACAAATGCCAAACACATCAACACAAGAGATTTTCAGTACACCATGTAACAGGTCACTGACGGACCCACCAACTGGGCTGTATAAAAATAGTGAGGCAGATAACCAGCTCAGTAACATGGATTCAAGTTCAACAGAACATGCACTGCTAATGGAAGGAAAAAGGCATCCTCTGATGTTCTGTGTGGCTGTTGTTTTCATTAGGTTCAGTGAAAGCAAGCCCCCCCAAAACCACCTAGGTATCCTGCTGAAAATAAAACAGACAGTTCAATGCTCATTACTGTGTGTTTTGCCTGTACCTATGTGTGGGCTGAGAATCCTTTTTACTAAGTTTCTTGCCTTTTAGATATATCACAAACACATGCACAGGCAAAACGTGAGGCACAGACCTGTCAGAAGGCAGACTAATGTAAGCACTTCAGCCTCCTGGCTGTCAGGTCTGATTCCAAATAACCTTTCGTCTTCTTGTTCCAGCTACTAAATTACAGATCAAGTGAAAACTGTAATTATACCCCAAAAGGCCATGGATAGCATCTTGAAATATACTGAATTGTGAACACAACAACAACAACAAAAAGATAAACTAGTATTACCTGTGGTGCATAGCTAATCCAAAATGCTCTACAGTCCCACATAAGTTATTACAGAATTTGCCAATTTGTTTCCTATTTGCCAATTTCGCTTTTGCAGGGAGACAAGTAACCCTCTCCTACTTCCTCAGCTCTTTTTTAAGTTTTGTGAAAAATGCATCTTCCCTGTTGCAATAAATACTCAGTTGTACTGTTACTGAATTCTACTGTATTTGTTTTTTTCCCTTGAAGATGGCGCAGAACTTGTGTTCTTCTAAGTAATATGAAGAGGAGAATGTCAAGACTTATTTTCTATGCACAAATTTATCTTTTAAATTTTCTTGGAAGGAAAAAATATCAAAAATCTATAGGAATATATTATTTTCTCAGCTCTGAGTATGTTATGATGGATTGGAAGTGCTATCAAATACTGAATTAACTTATTTTTTCACCTGTTCATTGGAATATTAAATATTCAAGGACGTTTCCTAGATTCTTGCACACATCTCTAAAAATACAACTATTCAAAATACTAAATTATTCTTAGCAGCAACTGACAAGATAAAAGTAGGTGGTGGTGTTAGAGTGTAAACCTCTACAACTGTTAACTCAGTTTACATACACTCAGGAAGGTTGCTGATGGCTGAAATTTTTAATCTCCTTTTTCTTACTAATGTCATGATTATTTAAGTATTTGTATTTGTATTTGAATTTGTAAAGGGAAAATAGACAAGCGATAAAATGGAAAAATATTAACATTTCAGTCACTGTCCCTTTATTTGCAATCTTCTACCTCAAATATAGTTTGCAGAAGAATCAAGCTCACCGTCTCCACCTATTAGCACCAAAGAGGGTTCTCTGAGTTTCAGAAGATATGAATATTTTTTACTCCATAGATAGCTCAGGTACTAGCTGATACAGTGGTTCCTTCTCAAGTCCAGTCTTGAATTTTGCTGTAAGCGAGATGTTCTGCTTGCGCAGTAGAAAGAAACTCTAGATACTAAATTGAACTAAATGGACTGATTTATTCCCATTACGAAATTCTACTTAAAAGACGCTTCTAATGTGCAGTGCTTTAATCTCTCCATTACTGTCACCCAGTAAGATGCATGTGCCAAAATCTCCAGGTAAGCTGGTCGGAGCACTAACCCATATGATCTGTGAACTGCACTTGAGCTGATGTATTGAGCAAACTGCCTGGAATGGCTGTACAAGCTGCCTATCCTGTACCTGCTCAGCAGGCTGGCTCACCACAGCCCCATGGCACTGGACTCTGTGGGTGTATATCACAACATACTTGTCCATATTTCTAGTTCTGGGCAGCTCTAATGGGACAGCAGTGTGCCTTGACCCATGGCTATGCAGGATTGCTCTCATTTCAACTGGGGCAGTATCACACTGTGACCTGCAAAGGAAAAGAATGCTACATGTACCCTAGCTACTTTTTTTTTTTTTTTTTTTTTTTTTAAATTTGCAACATAAAATTTACTGAGAAACAGAACAAAGGAAATTATAGAAGGTTTTGCATTTCCTCACAAAATTCACTGTCTAGAGGTGGACGACACAGAGCTTGTGCGCTGCTCGCATGTGGAGAAGGAAACAAGCCACTGAATTGAGAGCTCATTAAAAAACCACACACGGAAAAATTCCCTACAAAGTATGATGCTGAAGTTATATGAAATCCTGCATTGCATGCAGTGTCTCATAAAAAGCAAGTTATATCACATGATGACTTGACTTTATTCAACTGGGATTCTGCCAGCCCACAAAGAAACCACAATCCAGACTTTTCCCTTAATTCCTTGTACATTGAGGTCTACAAGAAACCAAATCATACCAACAATGTCCTTGAAAATACACTCTCTTTATTCTAATCTCTGGCAGTATACTTCATTTTCAGCCATTCTGGAAGTGCCTTAAGCTCTGTCTGTAAATTCACTTGGCCTCACATTCAGCAATGCATTATAGACCAGATGGATTTAGGAAAGTGCATTGATTGGATTGACCAAATAAAAGCAAGGGAAAGAGGGAAATAAAGGGAAATTATTTTTCACCTACTTCCTAAAATATATCAATAAATAGAATTAACTTATTTGAAAGAGTTGCCCAGGTGTTTCTCTGTGTACTTAGGTTGTAAACCACAGCTTTGTGAATGCAGCCCAGCAGCAGCCAGGGATCCAGCCACTGCCCAGCCACAGGAGAGCTGTTCACTGCCCAAACTACATGCTGGTCTACTAGTAGTTTTCTGAGAGCTGCAAAAAATAACAGCCATTAAAACCTTAGAGAACATTGGCATCAGAACTACTGAAAATGAAAACAGGCATCAATTAATCTTTGTGGTACAAACCTGACCAGACTCTCCTGATGCCAGAGCACAGATGTTTTGGACACAGTTTTGATGTCCTAAGGCAAGCCCTTAAAATCACAGAATCATAGAATGGTTTGGGGTGGAGGAGACCTTAAAAAACATCTAATTCCAAGCCCCCTGTCATGGGCAGGGACACCTTTCACTAGACCAGGTTGCTCAGAGCTACATCCAACTTGACCTTGAACACTTCAAGGGACGTGGCAGCCACAACTTCTCTTGGCAACTTCTATTGGTGCTTCAACACCCTCAGAGTACAGAATTTCTTCCTAACATCTAATCCAACCCTACTCTCTTTCAGTTTGAAGCCATTCCCCCTTGTCCTGTCACTACATGCCCTTATAAAGAGTCTGTCTCCATCTTTTTTAGAGGCTCTCTTCAGGTATTTGAATACCAACAGCAATTACGTCCGGCTTTTGCCCTACCACATTCCCTGGTATCATATACTGTAATAGCTACAGACTATTGTGGGTGAAGAGAGAATGGAAAAGTTTTACCTTTGAAGGGGACAGGCATGTCTGGGGCACAATTAGTGTTAGGCAAGCAAAGGACGTATCCTTATAGTCTTGTTCCCATGGCAAGGTCTATTTTCCACACTCCTCAGCACTGGCACGAGCATACTTTGGCTCAGACATATATATTTAGCCCCTTTTTACATGGCCAACTTTGTTTGTAAGAGCTAACACCAAATAGCTATAATCAGTTCCGTCAACCCAGAGATCCGTACATGAGTTATGGCAGAGCAGGCTGACAGACGACAGGATTCATCCCAGAATTCTGGCTGGTGGGGGATATGGGTCAGCGAACTACAACTCCCTTCCAGGGAGAGCTGTACTAAGCTGTGCAACCAGCAAAACAGATATCTCTTGTACTAAGAAGTTTAACTTCACAGTATCTGCAATTAGTCCAAAGTATCTGTCTTTTCAAAATATCCATAGCAAGAAATAAGAATTTTCAGACCAGACAAAATAAACATAGGATTTTTTTTGGTAGAGGCTAAGTGCTCTGCCCTGGTGATGGCTGTGGCACTGGCTTTTCTCAACAATGAACTTTGTGAAAAGACATTTCCTCACACAACAAAAGACAGTTTTATTCTTTCACTGATGGAGAAGCAAGAGCATACATAAAACTGCAGCCTGGTTGATGAAGCAAGTGTCACAGAGACATGCAGAATAAAGGCATATTTTCTGCCAATGAGCATTTAGCCCTAACCACTGGATGCCATTACCTTAAAAAACCAGCTCTGAAATCAAAAGCTGTGCTTTTCATTCACATAAGGATTAATGTTAGGTTGTCTTAATTTGAATTTTTAAATGCATTATATATGTATTATATATCCAGCCTTTCAGACAAGCAAAACAAGTAAATTATACTATGTCTTTGCATACTAATCCCTCTCACTATTTACACAAGTCCTTTCAGACTGGGCCCTTCTGTCGACTGTTGCTGTGTCCATATCTATTCCCTACCACACTTTTCATAATCTGTGTTTTAAAACAAAAGTGACTTTGAAAAGCTAAAGACTAACTCTAAGGCTGAAGTAAGCAATGGTGTCTTTGTGTCACATTTTTTAAGAACAAGATGAACGTTTGTTGTTAAAAAAAGGCATCAGGTGATCATGTTCCCACGAAACCACTCATTGCACAAGCACAAATGGCTGTCAGCAGTGTAAGATGATACCCTGATTCAGTCCCCAGAAACTCTAACGTAAATATGCCACCTAGTGTTTAATTGGGACAATTTCACTCATAAATCATCATAATTGATTCCTCCTAGGCTGTTCCCCGCAAGTCTAGGTTGTATAGAGTCTAGCAGAGTTATATGGAGATGCCTTCTCCAGATTTGTCCCATTCTTCCTCTCCCCAGAAGCTCTATCTCAGCTTCTTGTTGAGGGAATATTTTGGTCCTCATGGACTCTGACAAATGGCCAAGCTACACTCCTAGCCCATCTTTCTTTTTTGAGGAGCCCACAGCTCAGACCGCCATGAGAAATGCAGAAGGCACTGAAAATTGACCCTGGAGAGTCACTCCTGCTGTCAAGGTCCTAAACAAGCCTTACAGACTTCAGAAAAGCTGCTTGTACCATCAGCCAAATGGAACCTGGCCTGGACTTCCCACATCTCCCTGCCTACAGGTACTGAGCATAATTAACCTGGGAAGGTGAAGCACTGTTTCTGGCTTACAGCTTGCCAAAAGGGGATGAGTTACCACAGCAATAGGTACTGTTTTGATGGACAGATGAACAAGCAGAAAATCAGGGAAAGAGGCTTTCAAAATGCAACATCTCCACAAGCAGTGGAGACAATTTCTCCTGAAGGTATGGCAATGTCACCTCCAGCCCCTGTTTAATAGTGGCACACCTGGCTTAAACACAAACAACTCTCCCCAAAGAAGAGCTACTGCAGGTATGTGGCTTGGCTCCTTTCTACATGCTTAAAACATGCCAAATTGTCTTCTTACAAATTCTAATTGAGATTCTCTTGATATTTCTGTCATATACACTCATTATGTTCCTAGGGATTAAATTCTTATACTGAGTGACATCATACCCAAACCATCCTGAGTTTTTGGTAATGTCTTGTTTGCACTTTTTCCAGATCAATAAAAACCTTAAATGAAACTCCTGTCCCTGCAGTACTTCATCAGCCACCTTTCCCCAGCTTATCAAGTTGTTGTCTATCTCTATTCTTTGCTTGAAATTCCTCTACCTATTTTTGGTCCATGAAACCATGTTCATGAGCCAACCAATTTGAATTAATGTCAAGAGTGCGATTTCATGAGACATTGTACTACTTTGCTAAAAATCCAATTATTCTGCATCTGCTGCATTCTTTTCATTCAGTACTTTTGTAAATCTACCAAAAAGGCAATCAAGTCTAACTGGCAGTATTCACTCTTTATAAGCCCTGCTGACGACTGTGCGCAGTACCACTGTTCTGCAGGGCTGCTGTCATCCTGCTGAGGCTGCTGCCTTCTCCTGCCTGGCAGCACTGTCGAGTTCTACTCCCTGAGACTGTGCCTGACTGACAGCTGCTGACCCAGCCTGAAGGAGACCAGCGAGATACCTGCACCTGAATTCCCAGTATCCCAGCTACGGGGTGTGGGTGCAGGCTGCTAACCTGGCTCTCTGTGGTGAGAGCTCAGATAAAAAGAGGGCATTTGCTGGGGCTCTGCACCTGAGTTCAGTCAAGTGCCCACATGCCTCAGGGGTGAAACCTACTGCAGCCGGGGTATGGAAGAAGACAGCCAGTGAATATGACATAGACATTTTATGGTCAGAAAGGACAATATCTAAAGCATGATGGGACAAGTGCTGGTCAGCTCATAGGGACATAGAAAACCAGGCTTTCCTTGGCAGGTCTGCAGAGCATATAGAAGAGGAAGAACTTAAGTGTATCATGGCTAGCATTAAGCATTCTGTGGAAGCTTTGGACATTAGGCTTGTGGCTGCAGTTAACTTCTCTCTAGTGCAGTGGCAATTCTGAACTGAAGGTGGAATGTACCCTTCTCACACTGGGAGGAATCAAATAACTGCTCCTTAGCTACATTAGTAAGATGTCTTCATCTAGCCAGGATGAATCAGAGCCTAAATAATGTATTTTCAGACCCAGAAAACCAGAGAGAAAAGGACTAGAAAATACTGTAGGAAGTTTTTCTCCTGTCTGCCTCAGGTATACATGCTATCCATGCCATTTATTCCAGATGTTTTCTAACACGTTCCTATGCCTTACAATGAGGGTGATTTTGTCACCCCCTCCCAGACACTCTATCCCAGTGTTTCACTGTTGGTTTTTCTCCTCCCCTTAACAGCTAACCTGCAACATTCATCACTGTATTTCAATTCTATCATCTCCTGTGATGTCCATCATGAACACAGAAGACAGGTTATTTTTTCCTTATAATTAGCCAAGAAAATGTATGACCTAAACATGCATGTGACTAAACATTTTCTAATAAAAATATAAAGCAAAAATACTAGTCACTATTTAAATACTTTCCTTTTGACATGAATTCAAAGTCCTCCACTAACAGAAATGAATACCTTTCTTAAGAAGTAGAACACTTGTCTTCCAAGATCACAACATGGCAGTTCAAAGGTGCTTGTAAAATTTTAGTGCCTATTGCTACACAGTGTCTCAAGATTCATGCAAGATAATCAAGTATAGATTTTTACTTAAAAAATGCCTTTTCATTTTCCAATGGCAAGTCAAATGAAATGTTTGTGCTGAAGGCTCCATCACAATCCCTATGGAAGTTTGTTTATACAAATTGAATGCCATCAAAGTGTGTAAAGAGTATAAAAGCCAAGATAAAATGCCCTCATGTAAGCTTTTATTTTTAATACATTAAAGCAAGCATGGGTTTTGTGCAACAAACATTTAGCTTTAGTAGAATTATTAACATGCTCATAACCGGAAAATACCCAGGAGAAAAAGCTTAATTTATGTATTCAGCAGACCCTAGCTGCAGATAGAGAACTGTACTTGAACAGCCAAGTGGCATTTGCCTTAGGACTATTATAAGCACTTCTGCTGTATTGAATAATTTTTTAGTACTAAACTGACATTCTCATTTGAGAAAATTTCAATCTATGGTTGCAGTATTCAGACACGAAAGTTTCACATCACTTCCATTCGGCTACCTTTCAAAAACTCTGGACTGGGAAGCACTTTGGTTGTAACAAACTTCATATTTGCCTTTGCTCCATATGCTTAGCGATGCCCTGAATTGCTCCAAGACTCAGTGAAATCCTTGGGGGCCTTCCCCTTAATTCAGTAATATTTGGATCAGATTATACCCATTGCATCATGTCATTTGTGTAAATCAGTATTGTCTCCAACTTACAAGCTCTCTTCAGGCATAATCATATCACTTATATGCTTAAGGCAAAAATGAATTCTAAGCTGACAGTAATAACATAACATAAACCAGGAACCTGGAGAGATGTTAACAGTTCAGGGAAGCAAAGTAAGAAAATACTTTGCAATGGAACCTCTCTTTCTCTTGATTCCTTCAATTTCTACTACTGTTAAAATTAATCCAAATTATTCCTTTCAAAAATCCTTGCCTAATGAGGCAAAATATTAGGTAATAGGAGTGCCACAGTCAACTACAAAGCAGTGTCCCTTATACTGTGCATAAACATAGACAGCTAGAGGGAAGGAATTGAAAAGCACTTTCCATGATTTTACTATGGTAGCTTTCATATTTTTATATCTTATATATTGCCTATTTTATATTTATGATGCTTTAAACAAACAAAGAGCTGTAAAGAGACACAGCCAGAAAACACAAAAGAATGCCAATATTGAAGGGCAAAAGAAAATAATCAGCTGACTATATTCTTGAAATACAAAACTGTTTACTAAAATACATATGTTAGTAGATCAACTATATTAATACAAACTCCTCCTCACTGTGGCATAATACCAAAGAATATTCTGGATGGAATCACAGCTGAATTGCCAACAGTTATTTAAAGAAGACAGTCAGGTACGTAGTTAAGTACTCATGTCAGGGCACGCTACAATTAAGTATCTACATGTAAGTAACCTGTGTGTAGAATACTACTCTGGCAGGACAAGCCCGAGTGACTGATGAAAGGAATTAATTACTCCCAAAGTCATTTTGATGTATTAGTTTGTTGCTTCTAGCAGCAAAAATGCCACAAACCTTTTATCCCTGCATGTGTTACTTAACTCTGCAGACAAAGGCCACCTTTGTGCATAAGCTTTATGTTGCTTTTATCACTGTGGTGTCTGAGCATCTTCTAGGCAAAATCAGTACTGCCAGGGAGAAGTCCCTTGTGAATTCTGTGGTTGTGCATACAGGAGTGAGACTGCAGCCTCTAATAAAAGATGATGGTCTGCTGTTAATCACCATGCAGAACTGAGCATTTTTATTTGTTCTGACCAAGCATGCTGCAAAAGGCAAGGAGTTGACGGCAATGTAAAACACACCATGTCAAATTATCAGTGTGTTTCTAGCCCAGAGTCTGCAGGAACAGATGCTTCTGATTATTATCTTCTTAACCCCAGGATCTGCTGCTGGGATAGCGCAGTACCCTGCAGCCCTCCTGTGGAAGGAAATGCTCAGCATCTGGATAGACATCCCAGCAGAGAATTAAACACTGTCTAGCAACCTGTAATAGAACCATTAGAGGTTTAGAGGAGCTGCAGAATGGGAAGAATAATGAATAAATGGAAGACTGAAAAGATTTCTTTGTTATTAGCTAACAGCAGTTAGAAAATTCAATGAAGAGACAAAATTGGAGTGGCAAGTATGAGGCTAAAAACCCTTCAGAAATGAACATGGTGTGAATAACAATGCAGAAGTGCAAATACTTACAAAAATTGAATGAAACCAGAGGTTGTCTTAAAATTGACTGTCTCTTGTAGAGTTTTGATGTAAGAAAAACTGCAGTGCCCCTAAAATACAGTTTCCAAACCAGATTACATCTCCAATTAAGGGATGTTAGAAAATATTTTTTCCTGGAAGTCCTGCATTTTCTTCTGTGGGAAACTGTATGTGAGCAGCATAACTAATGAGCACAGTAATATCAACTACAACTGCTAGCAAAGTTATTCTTCTTTTTCTGTCACCTTTGCCTTAATAGGAATAGCTTTCTTATCTGTCTATTAATGGTGTTGGATTTTCTGCCAAGGAAATCTACAGCCTCCCAGACTCCATAATATGCTTATCATTTCAGCTCTTTAGTTCTAGCTGCAGTATTAACTATGGGCTCCGTCATTTGCACTTTAATGTCCAGTTATGAGTTACAGCAAAACAGATACAGAGAGGTTACCAAGTCAAACAGCAACAGTTTTCTGCATTGTCCTTCTCTGAAGCGTAGACTCCACATACAGCTTGCTCTTGGTTTAGCTCAAACTGCTACACTGTTCTGTACAGACCATCATCACTAAATGTCTCGTGCTGCTTCTGGCATGTACTTGCATCCAGAGAGCAGAACAAGCACTCTAGCCCAGGCTCCAAGCAAACTCATATTTCATGTACAACCAGTATGTTTGAACTGAGCCAGTATGTTTGAGCCGGTCTCTTCGAGCCAGATCTGACTAGGAGAGAAGCTGATGGGAGCTTTGCCAGAATCCATGTAAGCAGAGATCTGGCACTGAAAAAGCCTTCCTTAATCTTTAGAGCGTTTACCAACAGTTTGTCCTCTGTCAGATAGGTTAAGATCATTCTTTTTGCAAACACATTAAGCTCAAATGCTGCCAAAGGTTTTCTTTAACTCCAGCCTACCGTTCTCATCAGACCAGCTTAGCAAAGAAACAAGGTGTGGGGCAGAGCCTTTGCCTGAGGCAGGGCACTGTGTCACAGCATCTAGGTCCCACCTAAGGCAAGGGATGCTGCAGTTATGCCCAGGGCAGGTCACAGGAGTGGGATTGAAAGTGCAAGAGCAGGGAACCATGATGACTTCTCATCAGCAACTGCAACAGATTTTACCTGATCAGAGCATTCATGAAACTCTAGCTTGCGTTTATTTCCAGCATTTCAATTCTTTGAATATATTTTCCCAAATTACACTTGCTGATGTAGGATTAGAAACTAGAATAGAAGATTTTTTTTCCCCCTTGTCTGGGACACAAAGACCGCTGATGCAGTTAAGAGCAGTATTTGCAGGAAAATGTAATAGTGATAAATGTTTCAGAACAACAGATTTTATGACAGTCTACTGCAATTTTTTCTCTCCTAAATGTGAAGATTAATTGCTTACAGCAAGTTACACTTCTACATTCACCATTAACTTGAACTACTGGCAATTAATTACAGTATGTACCAGTACCAGGTACTTATCTGCCCGACATCTTCTAGTATGTGTTTATTTGCCCCAAGTACAGCATTCCATAAGCAAAACAAACATAAAGCAGGTGATCACAACTTGCTCAAGTTTAAATCATAAACCTAAACAGACAACATGTGATCTTCAAATGTTCTTTGTACAAAAAAATCTATTTCTCTACCCAAAATCCTTGTTGAAGCTGGATAACATTAAAATTACAATTGCCTACACGAGTAAGAAAGTATTTGCAGCATGCTGTTCTCCCACAACACTTCATTCCCTAAAATCATAATGGCTCCTTTTAGATTAAACATCTGTTAAACTATTCAGACCAAAATTTGGAAACTGTGTCTAAAAATCAAGCAGCTTCCTAAAGTCAGACAGAAATAACTTCTGGATGAAACACCTGCATTAAATACTTCAAAGAATAAATGTTTTCTTAGGCCTGTTGCAAAAAAAATTGGACAAGAAGACATGAACAACAACAGCTTCGTCCAGCCCAATTATCACATCTCCCTTCTGGAACGGGCATGACTCCACTAATTACAACCTCAAAGAAATTATCATTATGGGAACAGACAGGTACCCCAGGCAGTACCAAGACATTTGATCTGAATGCTGGCTCCTCCTGCCATCCTGTGCCTTGGTGGCCCCCTCCAGTGACCTACCCCACGGGGAGCGGAGGCGCTGGAGTGACTGAGACATCGAATAATCTCTGCTGTCAACACGGGAGGTGACAGAACGAACAGAATCCCTGGATGGCATTAACAAACCCACCAAGGAGATGAATGCCTTCAGCTGCACTTTCACACTCTGGAATTGGTTTCAGTATGAAACAAAATCTCACTTGTAAAGAGCCTAATCTGGTAAGAGGAGTACTGATGCTTAACCTTAGAGCACTGAATTCTCATCTTATTCCTGAGAAATAATGAAAGTTTCTGTCCTGCATGTATGGCTTTCTCACATCATTTCTGAAACATTCAAAATACTCTAGGCGGCACTTTCAAATAAACTGGCTCAGTAATTGAAAAACAACATTTTACTTGTTAAACTGGCCAGAGAAAAAAACATCAATGATTTTTCACACTTGCAGCAAAGAATTTGCTTTGCAGAAAAATGTCATCCTGAATATTCATTCACTTACTTCTAGGGGTTGAAGTGAGTGAAGGTTGTGATTTTTGGGCAAACCACGGCCTTTGCCTAAAATGCTGTACAACAAATGGCAGCCTCAAGCAAAACATCTGACACAGCTCTCACTGAACTATTACTTCCCCATAATATTCTCACATTTGAGGACTTCTAGAGTTTATATAAAAACAAACATTACATTCCCTTTATCCTCCTTAGTCCCTATATGTTACTATCAATAAATGGGAAGATGACCCCCTGAGTCTTTGTTATCAAACCTACCATGAGCTTCCCCCCAGGAACATATGAACCGAAGCAGCATGGTAGGCTTCACCATACAGACTTCTGTGACCTTTTTTTTTCGGTTGCTAATAATTTAGTTGATGTGATCTTTTTTCACATGGATTTACATGAAATGGTGGAAAAGTATTGGTGCCAGTAGAGAAAGCCACTGGTAGTCCTAATCATCAACACAGGCTTTAGCTGCTACTCCAGGTCTTCAGCTTGTGAGCAGATTCTCTTGCCTGTTTAGCCCACTCCTCTTATAGCTGTGATTGCTCCTACTTCTCCTGGCAAGGAAAATATGTTAGAAACAGCTGCTATTCCTCCTTCTGCTCTTCCCCTCCGTGGGAAGAAGGCAGAAAGGGTTGCCAACAGTGTAGTGGCTTAACTGAAACCAGATATTTTTACATGACAGCACAGCCATAAAGCCCAGCCTAGCAGGCTGCCACTGCTTGCACGTACAGAAATCTTATGAGCACCAGTTCTTGTAGGGTAAGGACCTGGGGTACTGTCTTTCACATCATGAACCACCTCAGAGGTAAATAATACTCTAAACATTTAAATTTCATTCAGCTGCAGTGCAAAAGAAGACCTAATACAGTCACCAATGAGGTCCAGAGGTGTGTTTTCACTATTGACAGTGTGTTACAAGTCCAAACATTTTCAAGCACAAGTATCTATCTAGAACTAAGAATGCAGAACTCCACTCACTTTAAGCCAAGATGATAATTTTTTGAGCAGTCATCAGAGAGGAGTCTTACATTCTCCTCTGTGCTGCATTTCCATTCATATGAGATGGATCAGGTAGCAGATCTGGCTCAAAAATCATGTTTTTTCTTCTAAATTTCTCCAGTTTTGATCTGGGGCCATTTCTAGTGTCACCTATTGTGTAGCTGCATAAAACTGTAGGTCAGCAAAAAGGCGGTGATGAAGGAGAGAGGGCACAGGTCCCTTCAGCAACAGTTTGCCTTTTGTTGGTCTAAAAGAGTTTTCACAGTATCAACCTTAAGAATGACATCCAACCCTAAGCACAACAGAGAACAGAATCTGTGAAATATACGGTACTAGAGCAAACCCTTCTGAGGCCTTTGAGAATTATAAAGGACCATTGCTCCTCAACCGCAAGAACTGTAAGTAAAATGAAACAATTTTGAAACTGTATTTTTCCTTGCACAACCCAAATTTTCCTGATTTCCTAGAGAATGTAGCATGATCTTCAATTGCCATGATTGCTTTATTACACTGCAGTAATGTAATAATGTTTACAATCATCCCAGTGATGGTCCAGTTCCAGAACCACCTGTGGACCATTCTCTTACACAAAAACACCTACACAGAAAAAGTTTGTCACACTGCACTATTTCTTATTGTGCCTTAAATAAAGCAAAAATTCCCTTTCTTATGCTTGTTATAGAATTAAATATCAATTAGTGTCCAATCACAGGAATCAACTGAAGAAGCATTGGATGTCTCAATGGCATCTACTCCTCTTAGATACCAAAATACCATTCAACTGAACCAAAATCTATTGTCATCAGTAGATAAATTTTGAAATAAAACTTGAATGGAGGACTTGTTGTTGTACCACTGTCCAAAGGCCTTCCCTGTGTCAACACACCTTCCCTAAAAAATGTCATTGTTAATGGAATTAATTTGTTAAAGAGGATGTTTACATATCAAGTCAGTTATTCAAGCAATTATTATTACTGAGCAATCCAAACCCGTATATAATCAGCCAATGCAGATATGTGAACCCAAGAGATAATTCTGCCAGAAATGTCCAAGAGAGATGAGGATACATACAGAAAAGCCGATCTCTTTTCATATTCATCATGACTGTATGACAGCAAATTCACTCCCTGCTTCCCAAACTGGCTCTAGTTCCCAACTAGCTAGCCAGCATACTGAACACTAAAATCAACAGTCATGCTGCAGAAGTGCACTTAACAAATGTCAGTAAGTCAATTCAGCACAAGCACCAGACTAAAAAAAAAAAAGGTTTTCTTTGACACTTCTTACTGCCTTACCACCTGGGATATGAAAACATCCTCATGTCACTGCTTACAAAGCTGCTTCTCATATGTAAAATAATTTCTAATTTTACATCTTCAGATGGTTCCTAATTGCACAGAATTCTCAATTTATCATCATATAAATAAGTCCTAGTCCATAGAATGCTATGGGATACAGGTGCATGAGAGAAGGAGATTAAGGAAAGCCCACTTCAAATGAGAAGAGCAAGAAGAAATGGAAGCAAACAGACATCCCAATTTCAGATCCATGAGAAGAAAGGGAAGAAAACACACAATATTTCAATTTGCGACCCATCCACCAAAGGCTTGGCAGAGAAGAGGAGCTTTGGACCACGTACAGAAAGGTAACAAACTTGAGCTGTGGTGAAGGGTCAGTGGGAACCACATTCACAATCCTACTGTGGAAAATGCTTGAGTTTACATGGATAAATATAACTTGTGGCCAATTTTAGATGCAATTCTTAAGTTAAATGGTATATACTCTTATATTTACATGGTGAAAACATTTGCATTTCGTATTTACTGGAAAGTTTTCACCATAACCTCCAGTCAAATATGAGTTTGAAGCCAATGTCACATTAACAGGACGTAAACTTTTCAGTGGGATAGCAATACTTATTAAAGTATTCCTCTTGGATTTGATAGACTGGTATTAATTACCAAAATTTGAAAATGAATACTTACCTTTTCAACTGGAGTATTTTCTTCACTTGTTACACTTGCTTTTCTTGATTCATTTTTTGTTCTGCTCAGCCTCCGGGACACTTTTTCTCTAAGCAAAGTGGCATATCCAATGTGCTCATATATGGGGTTTGTTGTCATTTTGGAAATATACTCAGAAGCCTTTGTTTCTATATACAATGTTATCAAGCCATCTGTAACCAGATCGTGGATTGATTCGAACCTTTTCTCCCCAACGAAGTGCTTCCCATCATAGAACAACCTGTAGTTTAGGGTCTGATTACCAAATCTGCAAACACCAGAAAAAAACGGAGGGAGAGAAGGAAGAGAGAGAGAGAGAATTCAGACTGGCAAAACACTCAGGAGGTAATTTCACCGACAAACCTATATGTCTGGATTACATATGGAATATGCACACAGCTGCAACTGGACCTCTGTGGAGAGACCAACCCAAGTTTGAACCCAAACTTGACTGCATTACAGGGACTGGACCACAGAACTGAGGCCAAGTCTCCACAACAAGCTACATGACCCAGATGTATGTGATTAAACCCTATGGGCACTAGCACAGCAGTTGGGATGCATAACTGTGTTAAAGGCTCTTCCATCCTGAAGCATTTTTGAGGTGTAGAAAGCCCAAGCTTAACCACCATGGGCATATTTACAGTCAATGAAGAGAGATGGGCATCTCAAGCAAGTAATTCAAATCCTAAGGGCCTGAGTCATGCTCTATTAGGAAGCTAGCTAGACCAAGCTCCTAATTCAGGGTCCAATTGAATATCCAAAGTTATGCGGGAAAACTTTGGTCCTATTTATGGCAGGTGTAATCTACTGAAATTTTTTTAAGTGTTTTAAAAATTGAAGTGCTGTAGCAGCACATTCAGTTTGCAACACTGAGGTTGGAATTCCACTATTGATTAAAGGATTCAAAGATATTATATTGGGTTAAATGGTCCTTATATTGCATCAAAACTGCATGCCTCTGTATACTTTACTAGGCATTCAAATTAAAGTGTTTAAGCCTCTTATTTTTCACCCGCATTTTTCATATGAATTCCCAATTTTTAATCAAATTCAGTTTTTGATTCTACAAATTATGATCCAGATGGGTTTAGAAATCATGTTGTTGTATCAAAACAACAGGCATTTTGCCACAATTCTCATCCTTTAGTATTTTTTCAATATATTATTTTGAAATCTCTCTCCAAAACCCTAAAAAAATGTGTTTGTTCTTTTTCAGCTGACAGAAGTTGGTTTTAATTTACACCACTTTTTAGTTGGCATGACTCACCAGCTTTACCATCTGCACATCAATACAAATTCTAAGCATGATTTCAGCACTGTATCACAGCTACTTGGGGTAATTCCTTAAAGGATTTTTCCTCCTAGTTTACCAGCAGAAGAGTAAAAACACAGACTTTTAGTTCGAGCACGTCTCACAGAAGTAATAATGCTATAAAAATTGCAAGGTATTGCCAATGAGTTCGTCAAAACCCAACTGGGTATCTTTTCCTCTTGCCACGAGCCCACAGCATCTTTAAGACTTCATGGGCAGGTTTTGAATGACACAGGTAAGCGAGGAGTGGGCACATTTTCAAGGAAATGCACCTGTGAGGGGCAGTGAGTTTGCAGCTAGGGTTATAACTGAATTTTTCATTCAGTTGAAGACTCTTACTTCTCTGAGCAGCAGCATCCCAAGCTTCTCAATGTATTTCTACAACGAGATGACACAATCCCCTCCATTAAACACATTTACACTTGAACTGTAAGCCTCTATTAAAGCAGCATTTACCTGAGAGCAAGAGTATAGCAGCCGGGTTGCCGCTGGCTTTCTCTGAGAATATAGGCTCCTTCTACGCCAGCAAGTATTTCATCTGCTTGCTCCCGAGAAATGATCCCGTGAAACCTAAGGGAAGGCATTTTAGTGACTTACACAACAATCCAACCAGAAACACCTCCTCCTCCACCCCGGAAACCATTTGAAAACTTCAGCACTCTAGAGCATCATGGTCTAAGCCATCAGGAGAGTGTCCAAGCAGCGGAACAGTCATTCAGCCTGGACAAGTTCAGCATAGAGACAAACCAAAAATTACACTGTATATGCAGTTTCAGTCAGTATAACAATCAACAGTACCCAAAGATTATTATCTGTAAATGCCCTGTCTTTTCACAACTTTTCTCTTCTACCAGTCTACACCCCTATTCCTTGATTCTTTTCTAGAGGTCTTACAACAGAATCGAAAACTAAGCACAAAGGCAATTTTTAAAACACTGAATTATTATATGTAACTATGTAGTTATTTATATATATATACATAAATATTTAAATATAATTAAAATTATAGGTCTTTCTTATTATCAGTTTGCTTTTTTTAATATTAACTACGCTTACTCAAATTTATATGAGAAACAGAGACAAAAATGGAAACAATTATTCAAAATTCTATTCTGAATATATTAAAGTGGAGGAAGGTACAGAATAGTACTGAAAAAAATACTGTTTTCTTCATTCCAATGAGTTCCTCATTCAGTGTTGGAGAAAAGCAATACTTCTTTGATTCTTTTGTCATTGCTATTTTAAGAAAGAAAGAGAGCCTAGGATGCACAATTAACCTTATGATAATCAATATTTAGCAGTGATCTCTCCAGCAGTATAAACGCAGTCTTGACAGCAGTTTGAGTTTTAACTCCTACGCACATTTTGCTAGCTGATAAGTCTCTGAGGGTCTCTTCAGCAGTCTTGAAAGTTTCTATTTTTGCTGCTGTTTGAAAAAAAGCACTAAAAGGTACTGGCCTTCAGCATTTTCTCTTTTTTGACAATACATATGAAGTGGCACATCCCTAACACTGCCTCTGGGGAGCAAGTGAAAGAGAAGAAAAACACGTTGGATGTAAATGCAATTGTTGTTCCATTCTCTTTATGTGGTCTTTTCATAACTAATATATGTTGAAAATATTAGGTTTTGGTGACCTTTCCAGAGTGGTTATCTTCTCTGTCTGTACAGATGGGGAACACACTCGCTTACTGCTCCATCCAAATTGAAATGAGCATTCCCTAAATGACATAATTTAAACATGACTTTATGAGTAAACTCAAGGCAATTCATAATTCTAGTTACAAATAATAAGCATAAGCTATTCCCCAAAAGAAATGTAATATAAATCATACCAGGCTGTAGGTTAGATATTAGGACAAAAGTTCTCCCTGTGATCGATTTAACAAATCACTGGGACAGGATACTTGGAGCACCAGTGAAATTTCTTTATCCTTGGGTGGTAAGCACTGGATAATCCAAGCTTTCTTATGGATATTTTTTGTACATTTTTTTAAGAGCATGAAAACAGCTTGTACGGTGTACAAGTTCCCCTGAACTCAGATGCCTGCTTCTGACAGCAGCTGACAAGAAATGCTTACAGAAGGACTATAGGAAGCAGTGACATATTTCTATCACTTCACATCCCTGTCCATCCATCACTGGTTTAGCCACAATTGTGTCTGATCAGTTGTGACCTTACCCTTCATGAATTTGAGAATCTCACTTGTAAGCCCTGTAAGATCTTGGTGCTTTTGGTCTCTGCAGCTGCCCATGGCAATGAACTGGAGAAGGACACTGTGCATGTCCCTCTCTTGGACACCCACCGAGGAAGATCTGTTCATTTTTTATCCTGTGGTAAGAGCAGCATCCCTAGTTGCATTCCTTTACTTCACCATTGTTGCCCTTCACCATACCTTTCATTTCTTCTACAACTTTTGCAAAAAGGATGGAGGAGGAAGGGGTAGCGAGGCACCAGAACCATGTGCCCTATTTCAAATGCAGCCACATCACATATTTATATAGTAATATGGGGGGTTTTTTCAGTTTCTTTACCTAAAAATTCCTGTTTCTCTTTCCTAGTACCGCTGAACACCGAGTCAATTGTTTTTATAGGACTTCCCCAGTGCTTCTGAAATCTTCTTTCTGAATGACAACAACTAATGTGATCTTGCCTGGGCAGGTTCACCAAGGTGACATCTAACAGTTTCTGCTAGCTTTGCTGCTCCACAAACTCAAGGAGGTCCCTGGATAAGAGACTGTGACAATGGTTTTACAAGTCCTGCTGTAGGAAGTGTGATGTGTTACTCAACTAGGTACTGTCTTCAGCTCTGTTGTACTCTAGTGGCTACGTTTGAATGCCTCGTTGTCAAAGATAATATTTTAAAAATGAAACTTCAGTAACTAGGAGCAAAGCTACAGGCTCTTGAGGTTTCTGACGGTGGAAAAGGATCATTAAACACAGATGGTCTGGGATGGAAGGAAAAATACAACATGGGATCTAAGTAAGAGATAAGGGCTGGAGTCTCGGCAGATTACTCTAGTAAAGGCCAAATGCCAGGTCTTGGGTGGCTGCTGCAGTGGCTCTGTCCTTCAACTTCACCTGCCCAAATCTCCATGCAGCGCATGACCCAGCACCTTCCAAGCTATTTATGGGCAAGAAGACTGCTGAGCACAAAGGAATTATACTCCAGTGGTTTGTTATACTCCTTACAATAAAAATACACCTCTTCTTTGGGTATTTTGAAGCTTGTAACTTCAGCAGGGAGAACAGCATTTACACAGCAGTAGGATACACACACACTTCCACAGCCATGTAGGATGGTGAAAGCATAGGAACATACACAAAAAGGCAGTGAGAGAGAAAAGTTGCTTCTCTCCTCCCTAAGCCATTGCAGGACCACTGGGACGTATAAGCAACAACCAAAAAAAAAAAAAAAAAAGATGAAGGACCTCAGATAATATTTCTTTTCCCAAACTCTCATGAGAAAAGCAAAATAAACATGCAGGCTCACACAGCAGCACAATCCATGGATTGTGAGCAGCAGTACTGGACTGTAATATAGCTAAATCATTAGAGTTTCAATATATTTGGCTCCTAGTTGAAGTCAAAGGTACAATAAAATATTTTATTAGACCTCCACTGTGTCTTTTAGTTCTAGAACAGTAACTTTTGGACACACCCAACAAATATATAAAAGAGGAAAATACTTACTCTCTTCCATAATACTTTGGCCTGTTCTCCACCTAAATTTTGAAAGAAAGGAAAAAATATTAAAAACATATTCATTTTTAAATAAACTACAGAAAAATAAATTATACTTGTATATTAATGAGGACTACTGCACCCATCTAAGGGATGAAGTACTGCAGTTTCAAATCTGTGACTGGAGCATGACAGTGCAGAAGAAGAAAAAAATGAAAACAGAAGAGGTGGTTTTATTGATGGATTTCTGGGACAAATACCATGTATCAGTGGTGAAAAAATAGAACTACACCTACTTGTATAAAATCTGGCCAAGCAGATAAAGAATATTTTACTGCAGTTTTGCCAATCTAGTATTTATAACACAAAGTGAGACTATTTTTCTTATATATGCTTTGTATACATTTATATATATCCTTTATATATGTTATATATACATTATGTACATATACTATATATATTTATGTATATGCACATTTAGATACCACTTATATGCATTTTTTGCCTATGCATGGCAACGGACAGAAGATAAAAAGTTTAATATTCCTGAGAAAAAAAAAAGTAGCTTTCTGTACTTAGACATAAGCCTCAAATTCCTAGAAGTCTCAAGAATTTGCGGGCTGGACCCAAAGCACACTCAAAGTTGCCGGAAAGACTCCCAGTTATCTCAGAGACCGTCGAACCAGCTTTTAGGGGTGTCAGGTTCCCACCGCGAAGCCCCGGGCAGGCCCGGCACCAAAAGGCAGCTCCCCGTGCCCCCTCCCCGCGGCGGGGCCGGGCGGGGCCGGCAGGGGGCGCCGCTCCCCCGCCTTGCGCGGGCCCTTAGGCGGGCTCGGCCAATTAACACGCACGCGGCCATCGCTAATTACTTCACTGGGCTTTCTTCTTTTTTAACTTTTTTTCTTTTTTCTTTCTTTTTTTTTTTTTTTCCCCCCTCCCAGTCGTATTCACGTAGAAGTGTCCTCATAAAGACCTGCTCCTTCCCCCAGCTGTGGCACTACTTATCAACAGTGTCATCTCTCCGCGCTGCGGCTTCAGTCAGTGCTTTCATACAACGAGCGTGGCAGAACTTCACAGAAGATACACATAAATTCTCTGAATTACTGAAAAAGATTTTACCTGAGTGCCTGTATATCTCAATAAAGAATCTATATCAATGGAATTACTACTTCATGCATGCTAACGCACACGTAGAGAAATCGTGGTTTCAAGACTGTTTCATCCTTTAGCATAAAACATATTTAGGTGATTTTACCCCATTTTATCTGATTGGAAACAAGAGCTCTTGTTCTTGTTTTCATGATATCTCATTATTTCACTCATAAAAACTTTAAATTGATGAAGGTTTTCCTTTCTTCTTTTTTTTCTTTTCCTGAATAGCAAATGCATAACTGTCACATTTTTGATTCAATAATCTACACGCCACACACTAAAGCGAAGCAGCTGAATTTCTACCCTGCAGTCACTAAGGCTACAACACAGCACAAGATGAACAAAAGTCTGTACAAGATAATGAGAATCTTCAATGCAAGACCTATGGGAGTTCAATCAAGTCCTTACTGTGCTTCTTTCCCAGCTCGGTATTTCTTTTCTAGCATGGCACTAACAATAGCAGTATCATACCCTTGAAACTCCTACCTGGGAATAATACTTGATATAAACATTTTCAAGTTCTGAGGGGCAGGAATGAGAAGGAGAAGCAAACACAGAAGTGAAGAGAGAGCAAAATCAAAGGAATTGCCAAGTGCAGGTTCTGTGTTTCTATGTGCATGTATAGGAACTCAGAGAAGAAAGCGTATGAATTCATTCTTTTTCATTTTCTATTTTTATAAGTAAAAAAAAAATATGAAGAAAATACTACCTCTGAAAGAAGGTTGTTCATATGTTCATCTTCAACAGCACTATATGACTTTGTAATCATGGAACTGTAATCGTGCAGCCTTCCTCTCATCTTTACAGACCTTAATTACCCTTGAAAGCATATATTTAGCTGGGAACTCAATTAAAAAATGGGTATCAGAAGCTGGGTTAGGTAAGACCACCACATACAATCTCCTCTTTCATAGAAACAAAGGGCCACTCAGTACACTGAAATTTAGGACAAGGAACATATACATTGTTCTTTCATTCCCATGGAAAGCCAAATAAAACCTTTAGACTATAGAAGGCAAAGCATGACTTTCATGTAGTAGTCAGAATCTGCTTCTATTTAAAGATACAGATTTACCTTGACTGTGTTTATACACAGAATAAACTGTAACACTTAAAAACTACCTCAGAAAAATGAATTAACAGTACTAGCACCCACCCTAGAAATTAGCTTTCAGTACAAGCTCCCCCCAGATATAAATTACTCCCTCCCAGATAAATAACTATACACATAAACTATAAAATCAATCTGGAAATAACTCCTTGAACAAATGGAGGCACCTTTTTTATTCTTCTCACACCATTTATACAAAATACAAATTTATCTGTGAAACTTTTATCATTTAACTAGCAACTGACTGAACCACCCTGGCTAATGTGATTTCCACTTTTCCTGCTGCTCGTGAACTAAAAGATTTGCTCTTCTGAGAATCCACACAAAGCCCATCTACTCCTCTATTCTTCCTCCTATTCCATAAAACAGAAACCTTTCCTCCAACAACTTTTATCATCCATGTGTTTAAAATAGCCACAACTTCAGCATTTGGCTTTGGACAGAAAAGATACAGTAGCATTTCCTGAGACAAAGCTCCAGATCTGTCAGACCATGCAAGTGCCCCAGAATCTAAAAATCCCCCTGTGTCCTCACTGCGATCTTTACCCTGAAATAGTAATTTCTCTCCTATTTCTCTCCAACTTCACCACTAGAAAAACACAAGGAAACAAAGTTAAAGCAAGATAAAAGATCAAAAATACCATCAGGGTCTCTAGATCAAAACCAGAATGTTGGACTGAACTTGGAAATAAACCAAAAGCCTGCACAATTGATGAAGCAGAGGCTTAAAAATATCAAAGGAGCCAGTAGGTCTGTTTTGCGCAACTGCAGACTCTGTAAAAACTTCAAGGGAAATTCTATATATTCCAGAAGGCAAAGGTGACTGAATTTCAGTTGGGATTAGCTTTCCCTCTCCTGCTATAAATGGGCTTGCACACACAAAGTCAAGCAGATCCATGTAAGAGAATTCTTAACGCTGGAAAGAACAGAAAATCCACAGGTAGGAAATTGACTGTTTCCTGGTAGTAGGAGTCCAGAACAATCAGCCTTATTCTGAAGACACATACACTTAGGGTGTTTTGCATAGGTAATGGCTGTAAAGAACACTTTCATCACTTTCTGTATAGCCCTCACAATTTCCTTGCTGGAAAAAGAGCCACCTTTCCCAGGTTACCAGTTGGTTTTATGCATCACTGGCCCATCTTCCTAGACACTGAGCAAGGGGACAGGCCAGACAGCTTGAGTCATTTAGCACTCTTATGCTAACAGACATAAACAAAGTACACAAGTGAGGAAAATCACATAAGACAAATTATAGGTCTTCACTAGTGAAAATATATTTTGCCTTAAAGAGTCCCATAGCTTGCTTTTAGTTCTCCCATACAGAGGATAAATTAAATGGTTGCTCCTTCTCCACTAAAAGTACGTGGCAGCTTTCAATTCAAATGTGAGATGGTAATTTTCTGGCCTAGAAAAAGGTATTATTACCAATTTCAAACCAAAAATGTTGTTGCAGAGCAGGCATTTCTGGATGTTGTTCCAGAAACCACGGGGAAAATGCTGAAAATCACTACTGAAATTCATAGTTGTATAAATTCTGAAACAGCAGTGAATGCCAAAATTGTTTAAAACTAAAGTCACATTGATCAGGAAATAAGATGTATGGTAAAACAAGCTAAATCACTACTAATCCAGTAATCTTATAAAGCCAGCAACATTCATTGACATCTAATCTTGATGCATGCTCAAAGAGAAATGAAACACAGCACAGCTCTCCTAACATTCTACAAAAGCCTTTGGACGCTCACGTTTGAGAGACTCTGCATACTCCAGCTTTGACTCCAAGCCTGCCAAACCTGATTGCCTCTCCCCAGTCCAAAAATAAAAATCCTTACTTGTACACTTGTGATACACTTTACAAGATTCTTTACAAGGTTACAGCATATTTTCTAAGGTGTGGAGTTAGTTGTACTCAGGTTCGATGTCAACACTGAGAAGAAAATAACCCTGCCTAATAAACTAGCTACCTGAGCTAATTCAATATATTATGTTTACATCATTTTGAAATTTACTGAATTTTAATGCACCGGGACTTGTGGCTCCTGTTCTATCCAGGATGGTTTAGCCGTGGCATGACACACGCCTGCTAATGTACAGATTACTTTATTAAAATCCTACACCACTCTGCAAGATAATTCATCACAAAACTACTGAAAATCATGCAAGCAGGAGGTGAGCATCCCTTAATGTGACAGATTTTCATTGCAAGCATTGGCATCCAAGCCACACTGCAGCGAAGATTTGAAGATACCCTGAATTCTTTCTGCATAGATGTACTACCACAGAAATAGGATAAGCCTAATTTCAGAAAAATTTAATTTCTCTTCAGCTTCATTGCACAAGACATATTTCCTTATCCAGTGGCCAAAGCTGAAATCTAGAAATGCTGCAATGAAAGTTTAGAAATCCCTCCAGGACAGCAATCTGTCTGTAATTCAGAAGGGCCAGCACAGCATAACACTCTGTACTGTGGACCTATTTCAGCCACAGCCTTAATACATCCATGATGAGAATATAAAAGGGGAAGGAAACAATAAGGTGGGGAGCTGCACCTGGCTCTCTGTTCTTCAGTACACAGAGAGAACAGAGAAACAAGATCCACGAGTTAATAATGGTGATGTGTTTACTCAGAGCAGGCAGTGAGGCATTTTCCCAAAGGAAGTTTAATCTGATATATTTTCTGTTTGGAACAATCTTAATTATTTTTCAGTAACTCTGGTGGACTGGATATAAATATGTTTTTCAGCTCAGTTTGACGTAAAGAGAAATAGAAGAGTCTGACGAGAAGCTTTCAAGACAAGCCCAATAAAAACAGACTGTAGAGAAAAGGAGCTTATTGTCTGTATTGTTGAACTTTTGGCAGACTTGTCATAAATCCACTGCAAACTTTACACTTACAATAAACAACCAAAAATGATTAAGGCAAGTTGCAAGCCCCCATTAAATGGAATGAAGAATACGCTGTATTTCATTATTCCTATAAAATATTTCTTTTGCCTTAGAATTCTTCTTGAAGAAAATTCTACTTAGATCTATTAGCATGTCTAATATTCCCTCAAAATAGGACAAATTATTTCACATCAATGACTCTTAAGCAATTTAAATTGGGAGAAGATTCTTTTGGATGGGAAATATTTTTCGACCTTTTTTTACCTTTTAACCAGTTTCTTTCTACTACCTTATCAGGCTCTCTGACACCCGTGTTTTCAAAGAGAAACAACTCTTGGTTTTGCAAAACGTGTCATATCATAAAGTCTGTTGCTAATTTTGTTAGTAGTGATGGCAGCAAAGCAACATCTCTAGTCCCCCTCCAAGGACAGGCCAATAATAGCATGTATGTACTTACTATGTAAATACATAATGAAAAGATGGTTTCTCCCCTAAGATTTTCAGTCAGTGGCATTCAGCATGACTGATCTGACAGGCTTCATATGACAAGCCTATCCAGCACATATAACTTCATGAGTGTGTTCATGTACTTTGTGTGATGAGGTAGGAGCAAAGACATAGCTCAGAAAGAAACTAGCAATGCCCAAGTCCCCATAACTTATTCCACTTGCTCTTCCCATGTTTCAGAGGCTGTCCAGAGAGAAAGGTGACATGAATAGTTTTGGAAGTGTGCATCTCCTTTTGTCATTCAGTCACAGAGCCACGGAGATGCCAATGTTTAGCCACTTAAGGGATGTATATTCAGCCACACATTATAGGCTTGGAGGCTCCCAGCCTCCGAGAAAGTAGCTGGGAGCAAGATGTCAAAATCATTCAAAATACCAGAGGGGCAATGACTAGACAGGTCTCTGCAGGAAAGGATCCTGGCATGGTTACAGATCAATAAATGAACTCGAATCACTGATTCTGTCTGTAGCAAAAACTGCCTAAACCAGAAGGCTATACTGAGGATAAATCCAAGAATGCTGCCAAGAAGACATCAGAGTAATCCTCTCCTTGCAATGTCTACTCAGAAAGCCTCTAGATGGAATACTGACTGTGGGCCTGGGCACCACGTCTCAAGAAAGACTGGAGCAAATAACTGAAGTAAGTAGGGATTTAGCAATCAATCATGAAAAGACATGAAAAGAGACTGGACTAAAGAAAACAAGATAGAGAGGGGCTGTAGCAGACAGGTATGAAAAAGGCTGCTTTCCAGAGGAAATAAATTTGTTCTCTGTGCACCCAGACATGACAAGAAGAAACATGCTTAAACTGCAAAACAGAAGACAGAACTTAAAAAAACGTTAAAAATAATTAAACACTAAATAAATAAGCAGAAGCAGTCAAGAAATCACCATGAAGCCTTTTTCAAAGCTTTAAGAAGTGGATATGCAAGCATGTCTTTTTGACACAGGAATGACAACCTCTTGACTTTCTTCTGGCCCTGAGATACCCCATCCAGTCTATTCCTCACCTCTGCCTGGACTGCTCTCAGGAGATAGGGATTAGCAGAGAGCAGACTTGAATAGGCTGTAGAAATCACCTATAAAACCACAATAATACTTGGCCCACCTCTATGAGGCTCTCAGGAAAGAAGGCAGCACCGAGAAGGCAGTGGACTGAGTGAACTGTTCTGGAGGAGAAAGCCAAATCTTCAAGTGATAAACTTGTCATCGCTTGCCAAATTGTTTGGTATCTTCTAACAAAATACTCTGTGAAAAAATTTACAGCACCAGGGAGAAGGTAGGAGTGTTCACCATTAGGAAAAATGAAAAAGAATACAAGACAAAAGTGAAGAACACCAAAAATGCTTTTATTAACTGCTGTTCAAAGCTGCACAACTTCTCTGCTCTGGTGACGTGTTATAACCCATGGAGAAAGTAAAATGCTTAGCAACCCTTTTGCAGAAGGATAATGCATCACAAAGAAACACAGGAAGCTCAGCAGCTCTGACTCTTACTGTGGCACTTGGCTGATTTCCACTCAATCAAGGTTATTTCTACCATTTTAAAACACAGAAATATTTTTTAAATAATTTAATGTGCTTATTTGCTTACTTGCTTGTACCAAACTTTCAAAAGAGCTGCTTTAAACCATCCTTTATGAGGGTATTTTTAACTCAGGTTTGTTTCCTTTCTATGACCTTGAGCAAACTGTCCAGCAGCCAATAATCAATATACCAGACAAAACACCATAAACACCAGAAGGTTACAAAAATCTCCCCCAACATGGACATCTGCTACAAAACCAGAATATATTTCTGTATATATACAGCTCTAACAGAAAAGAGCAAGATTGAACAAGGAAAGAAAATCCAAATATTTTCTTGCCTAGTAAGGAAAATAATGGGCTCCTGAACATGAGCTAAAATAAACTGAAATAAATCTTAATCAAGAAGGCTGCTGCTAAATAGTCAGGGGAGACAGGGTCAGGTTCAAACAATTTCAACAGCAAAAGTGGAAGTCATCTATTTTGTTATACAGCCTCCATTCAAATGGCAAGGGCATCATTAAATGTAAAAGGAATATCGACGTTACCCTGAATGCAAGTGAAAAATCTGAATATACCATTTAAACTATGCTCCTTTTTTTTCAAGAATGATGTGTTGAGTCATTTAAATAGAAGGAAAAATATCCCCAGCAGCAGATAAATGCAGTAAGCCACATTAATGCTCTGAAGTATTCTGTAACAACTGAGAAGCACTAAAACATTCCTATGACACATGCCACAACAGTCCACAATTCCAAAAAGATGTGTATAATTGGCTGATTTGACTATTCTGTGCATTTAGCTATACGCATACATGCACAGGAAGAATGATAGACGTCTAAATTTTCTATAGTTATTTATATTAGGAAATACAAATTCATCAGGTGCTCAATACTCTGCGTTCCTGTGCTGTTTCTGGCTAGGGTAGAGTTAATTTTCTCTGCAATGGCTAATATGGGGCTGTGTTTTGGATTTGTGCTGAACTCAGGGCTGATAATATAGAGATGCTTTTGTTATTGCTGAGCAGGGCTTACACAGAGCCAAGGCCTTTTCTGCTCTCTGTACTGCCTCGCTGGCGAGGAAGTTCAGGGTCCATGGGAGGCCGGGAGGAGACACAACGGGGACAAGCGACTCAAAGTGACCAAAGGGATATTCCATACCATATGACATCATGCTCAGTATATAAAGCTGGGGGGAGGAAGGAGGAAGGGAGGGACACTTGGAGTGATGGTGTTTGTCTTATGTGTGACGGGTCCCTGCTCTCCTGGAGATGGATGAACACCTGCCTGTCCATGGGAAGCAGTGAACAAATTCCTTGTTTTGCTTTGTTTGCGTCCATGGCTTTTGCTTTCCCTCTTAAACTGTCCATATCTCAACACATGAGTTTTCAGGCTTTTACCCCTTCTATTCTTTCCCTGATCCTGCTGGTGGGGAAGTGACCGAGTGGCTGTGGGGTGCTCAGCTGTTGGCTGGAGTTAAACCACAACAATTCCTCATCTTGAAACTTGAAGAAAGATACCAGACACAATGTATCAGTCAGAGAGCAGAGACATCCAGAGCCCTTTCAACATATTATTTAACTAGACATGAGGAATACTAGCCTGAATTTGAACAGGTAGGTAAAGCACTTAGCATTTTCACCTACACATAGGCTTATAGATTAATTTTATCTTGGTGGAGATATGAAAGAGACTTTCATTTATTTTGGCTTGAAAACTGCTTACATTCAACATCATGTCTAAATAAATTAAGAAGAAATCAGATTAAGAGAGTGATATACAAGGATAAAAGGAAATAAAAAAACTGGGGAAGTAGCAAAATCACAGAGACACACACATGCACACCACTCACTTGCAAAGAGAGATGGAAGGGAGGGTGAAACTGCAAAGATTTCAAGCAAAGCCAGAGGGATAATTAGCAAGTTCATCATTCCTTAAAGACAGCTGCCTACAGTTGTGCTCATCAAACTGTATCAAAAAAGTCAGAGCTTGCCATCATGTCTTCCAAAAAGATGGTTTTAACTTTTCCATTTCACAGTGATCAATAAGCACACTGACTGGTTCATACCATATTCCTCTGATGAACACTCATCTAATTTGCAAATCATAACCTAGAACATTACTAAATCAAACCTGAGAAAATTCAAGTGAAACAGACAAACCTCTTCTAGTTTTGTTTAGCTGTAACTACTTAAATGAAATATTTACTATCACATCTGCAGAATAATTAGAAAGCTTTCTCCTCCGTTCAGTAGTCAATGGACTGTTAAAATGAGAATGGTGTGGCTTTGTCTGAGTGCTCCACCATCTTACTATTGCAGCAGAGTGAGACTGCAAGACTCATGGACCCTAGGAGAGATAAGCTTTCCTGTCAGTCATTAAAGTGCCTTGGAAAAAAACACCAGCAAATTTCTCTGATGTGATAAATACAAGGGAATTTTGGGCAAGCAATATTCCAGCTTCCCTTCTTTCTTTCCTCCACTGCTGCAAACTGCAGGCATTTTGCAGGATGAAATTCACTAAGGACATGCTACAGGAAAATGACCTTGGGTGTAAACCCATATTTTAAATTTATGTAGGAAAACCTGTGAGCAGCCAGTTTCAAGGGATGCTGGATATAATACCTTTTGACATTCCTTCCATGGATCCTCTGTACCACTTTAGCCAAACAGCCTTCCTGGCCTTCAACTGCTCTGAGCCACCACCAGTGCCGGGCTTTCTACATTTGGTATGGATTTCAACTGAAGAAATTTCCTCTTTTCTGTCAATGTCTATTCAAAATTGCTCTTTAGTTTCATTTCCAATCCACAGACTACTGCTGTGTCCTCCTTGTATTTTTTTTGTTTCTATCATACAGAGGATTATAAAAACACAATTAAAGCATCAGCAATATTGTAAGAATTGGAAAATATAGGCTCCATTAAGTCTTGTATGTGGAAACATTTTCATTAATGAAAACAGTTTTCAGCACAATTCTGCTCATTTCCACTTAATTGCTGGCTAATGGGGTCTCTTGGTGTGTCACTGTGTGTGTTCTGAGGTTTCTTTCTAAGGGAAAGATAATATAATATTTTGAATTATCTCAGATAAGCTCTCAGGACTGACAGTAAGAGACACCTCATGGCAGTGTCTGACTTTTTGCAGTAGAGTGATCTGAACAAGTGCCATGAAAATTCTCATTTGCTCCCGTTATTTACCACCAATTTTATGGCTAGTTTTAATGCCATATTACAGTTCTCTGGTACTTCACCACAGTACAGACATTGTTCTTAGAAAGATGAGGACAGAGATGAAGAGGAAATATTCCACTTGTAAAGGTCACTAAGTGAGCAGAATAAGGGAATTCATGGAAGACTTATTGCAATGATTAAATACTTATTATCCAGTCAGATATACTATGCAAACATTTTACTAAGGCTGAATTTTAACAACCTTGCTCAAGCTTACCTAGTCAAAAGCTTTTTATTATGTACAAATATAAAATATTATTGTATCTGAAAGAAGGACTGGCAAAAGTAACCAGTGTTTTTAATATTGCTTTTGTTTAAATTATACTCTTCTAATTGCAATGTTCTTAGCTCAAATCTCATGCTTCAGAAGAAACTTTGATAATAACTGAGTAAAGAGTAACTTGGAGCACTTCAGTTTTGGAGATGTGCAGTAATCCTGTGTATTTGCAGCTAGTAATGTAGGAGATGGCAATAGCATTATAAATCTGCTAGTGACCATTTCAACAGTTATGCTCTATGAAATGCCACTATCTATACTCTTGTTTTGACAAATCTAGGTAATGGATATCCAGAGGGTAAAAACAGTTCCAGACCCTCTGGATGATTTGAGTGAAAAACTCTAAGCAGTACAGTCACCATTATTTTAGTCTCTTACAATCATTTAAGCAAAAAGAAAAAGGGATTTCTTTCTTCAGAGAAGTCTTCCTTTTGTAATCATATTTGCTTCCATTCAAGAAACCATAATTTTTATGTTTTAAAGGCAGAGACAATAATTTCTACCGCTTCTGACACAACCTATTTGGAATTCAGAACGATGAGGAAGGCAATTAACTGACATTTTTCTACATAATAATATAAGTTAGGGCTCTAAGGCTTTGTCTACACTAGGGAAATTTAGATGAGTTTCTCAATGTTGCTGACACTGGCTTGGCCAAGGCACTGTTACGAGTGTGGAAGGTCTAATGCAGACAAATTCACAGCCCAGCAATTAAGGCTTTCTTGGAACAGAATGGAAATAGCATTCACAGGTATGAATATTTCTACACAAATAATCCAAAAACTCATGGGTAAGACTCATTCCCTCTTTGAAGAAAATTTATAGTGTGCCTATTGTTTAACCAGCTATAGCCCAGAGTGATGTCACCATCCTTCCTTAATTCTTTTACTTTGTTAAAGGCTTCATTTCTTCAAAAGATATTTTAACTTTGAATAATCTACTCCTGAAATATTTCTTAAAATTAAGAATTATTTGAAATGTTCTTTTTGAATAAAATAAGGAAGTTGAAAGCTTGAGTTATTTTCTGAGAATGTAATTTTTCATCAGCATTACTGTAGACTAAACCCTAAAAGATGCTTCATAATATGACTTTCTTACAACACAAATCTGATTCTTTGGTGCCTATCATCAAATTTGCTCAATTTATAAAAGCTACTACTCCACTGGAACTGCGCTTTTAAACTGAACTTTTTCTACTTAAACGATAAATCATTAAAACACTGCTGGAAGGAATATGGTTACAAATGAGAATATTGGCAGAAATCCAATGTTATTGGGAAGGTAGGATTTTTGTGCTAGTCCCACTACCAGTGGTGATTAATTAAAAAACATTAGATACCTAAAGCCCAAAGAGTAAGTTCGATATGATTCCCATTGCAGGAACAACCTGCCTTTGCTAGAAAAGATATTTTTGCAAGCAAAAAAGAAAGGAAAATCACGATAGCAAAGCTCAAAGACACAAAGATATAAATGTAAATAAAAGATATAAATGTTCATGTTTATTTACAGTCCCAGCTTTTAGTCTAGTGGTTTGCATATCAGGATTTCTGTCTCCACAGTATACTTAATCAGGAAATCCACATAAATTAGATGATAGAAGGGCAGAGATCTGAGGCTAAACCCCCTATGACTATGGAGAGGTAATGGAAGAGCAAATGAATGCAGAGATTTGAAAAGATGGCAATGGAAAAGATGGAGGAATCATGAAAATGCCAAGTGGTGAGAGAAAAAAAACAACCTCCAACACTTATCAGTTGGTGTTACAGATTTTGTTTGCAGCAGATGTTTCAACGCCCTGCAAACAGTATAGAATTTAGCAATTGTGAATGAAGGACATTGTCCCATAAGTATTAAGGGTTTCAAATTATTTGCAATTTTTAGATTTGTCTGAAGCAGTTTGAATACTAAATTACACAAGTGGTTACACCCTCAACAAGGTCCAGTTCCTATGATATGCACATGGAGAGATAAATCTTTCCTGTCAGTCACATATCCCACTGACACCTGCTGTCCAGATGTTGGATGAGCATCACATTGCATACTAAATAACTACCGTATTTCCAATTAATATATTTTCACACACAACACAAAATTAGATTTTGAGATCTTTCTATGTAAGTGACAAATTCAGGATTAATAAGATATCATCTTCAGTGAAGCCAGCCTATACAGATTACACTGAAGTCAAACTAGAATCAAGAAAAAACACCCCAAAACACTCTCCTTACAGACTGTGTGTTAAGAAAAAGTCAATAGGTGCCATATTTTCTCTCTAAAATAATCATTTACCATGAATTTTCTCTCTAAAATAATCTGTGATGCTCTATAAAACCACTATGCAGTTCCACTTTATAATAAATCAATAATATGAACTACAAGGAGCAATCTAGGCATCAGGACATCCCATCTGCCTCACTTCTCCAACTATATGCAAAACTAAAGCACATCAGCAGTGTTTTAGTGTTTTTTTGGCTCTTGGGTCAGAGAATCTTTGTTTCCAGCAATCAGTCTCTGAACACAGACAGCTGAGCTACCCAAAGATTCAAAATCCAAGTAACAAGAACCAAAGATCACAGTAGAAAGAATTCATACTGTTTTATATACCTACCCCTAAATAAAGTCTCTCCATGTTCAGGTGTTATAATAAATTAAAAACAAAATCAAAACAACTCAAAATAGAACTCTGCAGTCTATGAAGTGAGCCACTAAAAGTTGTTCATTAGTCAGAACCAAACCTAGATCACGTGAAACAGACATTTTTTACTTATTTTGTTATGTGCTGCTTTGTCAATTATGTATTAATTTAATTAATATGATCTTGGCTTCTTTCTGCTAAGTGACCTGACTTTCTTGGACATGACCTGAAGAGACACTAAATATGTATTTGGTTTTGAAGCATCAGGCAAAAGGATAATATCAGTTGTATGTTACATATTCTTGAGTTCAAGGAAATAAGTTCAATACAGCACCCTGGTAAAGAGTTCACAGCTGCACATTTAATCTACTTGTGTAGATAATCCTGTTCCCGGAACAAGAATACAATTGTTATTCCACTTCAACAGACTATTTTACCTTGATTCAAATGTTCACTCATGAAGGCAAACCAGAAAATACTTTAATTTGAGTTAGCAAAATGAATTTTGGATTAAACTTATTCAGAGTAACTTGTAGCCCCAAAAAGATGAGTTTAAATTGCAAACATGATTTCCTAAGCATTCAGTGCTTATTAATCAGATTTTCTAAAAACAAGTTCTTCCTCAAAGTAGTTCCAATATGAAATATAAAAATAAAATATTAGATAAACTATTGGCTCATACAAAGAGAGAAACTCCTCTAAGGCCTTGCTGGAAGTAACTAAATTGTTTACCTTAACTATTTTCAACACTGTCCTCTCCTTTAGAGAATACTAGCCACAGCTGTCTTTTGGTTTGCATGAGGATTTCAGAGAGTAAGGTCTTGATAAAACCCTTCAGCACACGTGCACTGAAGTCCCGCAGGACTAGCACATGCTCTATCTCCTCAAGCCTTGTCTTTGACAGGGAGAAAGGATGACACGAGAGTTCATCCACTCTGGTGTTTTGCTTGCCCTTCTTAGCATCCTGTGTATACGTTTTGGGACCATCCCAAACTGACAGAGCTTGAAGACTTCCAGTCTGAGGCCAAGACTCTGCTTTCCCTGCCCTGAAACTGGTAAATGGCACTTTTAGTTAAGAAAAGTGCAATGGCCTTTTAGTTAAGGTGCTGGGTGGACTCAGGAAAACTGTACTCAATTCCTGGCTTTACAATGGATTTTCTTCACAAACCCAGACAAGTACTTGTGCCTTGATACAAAACCTCCTGTCCCACCCAAAAGTGTTTTGAGACAGTACCTTAATATTTGAGAGATGCCAGGGCTCTGCTTTCATGGGTACACAGTGTGGGAAGCAGGACAGAGCTCAGGATGATGTTTGGGAGTAAAACTATTTATCAGGCCATGAGCCGCAGTTTCTGTCTTCTTGCACATCATCTTTTATACCTTGTGTAATCACTTAATGCATTTAGTATTTCTGTTACTAGTATCATATGTCTATTTACACAAGATTTCTCCGTGACATTATAGAAGACAGAGTCTTATTAAGAAGATCACAATCTTACTGATTGAGCAGAGACATCTACATATGTGTGCTATTACTATAATGCCATGCAGGTTGAGGAATGGACATATAAAAGTAAGTAGAAATGGAAGAAACACAGAAAAAGAAAATAGGGGGACAAGATAACTCAGCCAAACCTGCAGCCCTGCAGATTTCTAAATATCCTATAACCTTTAAAGTTTCTGTGGCAGAACAGAGCTCTCGGGGTATCACTTCAGTGAACCTACATATATTGTGTCAAAACATATCACACAGGTGTTAGTATGCAGATGCAGGAAGAAAAATACACCTTCATTTAGACATGGAAACATAAAACTTCAGGTAGCATACAGAAAAGCACATTAAGCAATGATTAATAAGCGTTTGTCTAATGAAGGTGCTTCTAGTGGTAGAATGAGGCTGCCATGCCTAATTAGCAAATATTAATCTGCTTTAATTAATCAACCTTAAGAAAAATGATTATATAAAAGAATGGCATAGAAAAATTAAAGCAAATATTACCCACAGACTGCACAAAAGATTTTTTTGGTAGTCATACGCTGCTGACAATTCATCAGATATAACTAGGTAGAGGAAAAGAACTGACCTCCCGAGGACAGATGATTCTCTTGGGACGTGGTGCCTCTTGTTGCAATTGATACACTGTCAAACACAAAAATGTACAGATCATTAGGAGATGGCAACATACACAAACTTTTATTCAGATGAGTCTTTTTAGCCAGGGGCTGCGGAGAAAAATGCAAATGTAAAGAATATGAAATCAAAATGAGGTATTTCAGTGAGTCTAAGTCATTTATATGAAAATTGGTTGTTGACCTGCAAACTAACTAAAGTGATCGGTGCTTTAACTTTTAGAAGTATTATCTTCTTTTGTATTGTTTTTTACATTTTTATACTAGGGAAGCCAGAAATAGATACAATTGTTAGGTGTATCTCAGGACAAAATCCCACTTTTGCATATACTGTGTGTTAACAACCCAAGAACAGATTGCTTACCAGTAGCACCAGCAGTTTTTTTGGATAGGGCAAGAAAAAGTTCAGTACCTTTGAAAGGGCTCACCACAATCTCATAATTTATTTCAAGATTTGCTGGCAATTACCGAAGAGCAAGCAAACATTCCTTTCAGAGCCATTATATCCTATTCAAATGGCCCTGGATCAATTTTGCAAATCTTCGGAGGGCTGAAAGAGAGAGACCTGAGGCTAGAGGTAGTTGCTGCCTGGCCCCAGCCTCTTCACTTGCATGTATTTAATGAGATCCTCTCCCTCCCTTCCACTCCGGAGTCGTGAGAAGAAGCTGACATGCAATGACAGTAATCAATTCCAGCACAGACAGACTGTCTCTCCGTAACTCCAGTAAAAATCCCAGAGGTTTGGATTCCCTCCCTTGAGAAAGGCCTTCTGTATGCTGACCTTCTTGTATTTGGAAAGATCGTGTCGTGTCTATGAATTTTTTTAAAAGACTGAGTTTCTAGGATGTTTTTCTTCATAATCTTCGTGAAGCTCAGAATTATGCCCTGAAAGGTGGCAGATTATGGGAGGAATAGAAATGCCTGTGGGTTTGATAAACACAGAAGCCCTGTTGCAGAAAGTGACTGGAAATAATAGGTGTTAACCCTTAGCACGTTTTCGCACCTTGTGCACCTTCTCTTTAAATGAAACTAGAAGTGATGAAATCTGGAAAGTGGGGAAGTCCTTTAGCCTGCACCCAAGTTTGTCACACAGGGGATGGGAAAGCTTTGAGGGCTTCTGCCTTCTGCTCACGTCAAAGTGCAAAACCCCACAACTTCCTCTTTTCCCAGCCCAAGCTTCATCCCTGGTTCCTTAGAGGGGCACAGAGAGTTCATGATTTCTTATATTCCCTATCAATTTTAATGCATATAGATGTGATCTAGCTCTGAATTTGTACTCAGGCTTTGGATACACCCTGCATAATTCAGCACTGTCAGATTTTCCACTGCTTTTGCACAGGATAACTTCTGGTCTTTCCTACCTCTTGCAGTTATGTGACTAAGGTTTAAGGACTTACTTCTACTCTATTGTGACCAAATGATTTGTGTATCCAAAGTATGAAAATTTTGTTCAAAAATCACAGATAATGTTTTAAAACTCTGATTATTCTGTGGTCCAATTTTAGAATTAATTTCTGAATGTCTGAAATCAGCATAACCACTGATTCAGCAAGTTAGTGATGCTTAATACTAAAGGTATTAAAAAAATAGTAACTTTTTCCTACCAACTTACATTTTTAATGGAGAGAAGGAACTCTAAGGATTCAAAACATTGCAAAAATATGATTGCTTCTCATTTAAAGTAAATTATCTATTTCCCCAATTAATTCATTTGAATTTTAACTGAAAACTAATACTTCATAAAAATCCTATTTTCAATAATCAAATCTGTTAAACGTTAACTGACACAGCATATTAAGCTAATGACTGTTTCTAAAAAAAATTGTTAGCAGTGGTGCAAAACAAGTTGGTCTGAAGATCATATAGGAAGTCCCTCTTGTGATGTGCTGCATTTATAAGAAATGAAAAAAGCAAAGAGGTCTCTAAAATAACCAAAGGATCTCTGAGGCAGATAACTCTGGAGAAGCAATGGTGGGGAGAAGAGTCAGCATTTCACAAAACAAAGGAAGGAATGATTAACAGGAAAGACCAGGTACATGAAAGACTTGAAAGCAAACACAAAAAAATGGATGCTGATTGGATGTAGTGAGATGAATCAGTGCAGGGATTCATGATGAATGCAAGGAAGACAAATCATCTTAACAACTGTATTTTGAATAGATTGGAAAAGGTTGCTGTCATTCTCAGAGAGACATGGGTAATTAATCTGCACAATAATATGAACTGAGAAATATATCTGATTTAAAAATACATCAGAAGAAAATGTGGTCAGATTATTACTATACAAATAAATAATAATAAATTATATGCTAAATGTGCAAGATGAGAAAATGGCCCAAGCACGATTGAGATTGTGAATGGTGGCAATCACAGAAAATGTCACGAATTTCCTGTGAAACATAAAGAATTCAGATTTGGCCATATTAGCTTTAAATTGTTAGATATTAAACTGGCAGAAAATCAAACCACTGAAACAACAAGAGGAAAGAGATAGAGAACCATTAGATGGAGGGAGAGAGGACAGATCGGGAACAGAGGAAGAACTGAAAACCACCAGTGGCATCGTGGTAAGGGACAACAAGCAGTTCAATGGGAGACAAAAAACAGAGAATAGACGGACAGACACACAACTGCCAAGGATGCCCAGAAGAGACACACAGCAAGGTAAGGGTGAAGAAGGTAAAAAAGCAATGGAAGTTCAGTTAAGTTGAAAACAAGGAAAGGCAGTATCTCACAGACTAAAGTATTAGGGAGCACAGCCAGTGTGACCGTACCAAAAGCTGTGTTCTCTTTTAGAAAGGGTCTCTCCTGTTTCTGCTTCAAATGATTGCTGTGTGAAAGCCTGCTAATGGGCTTTGGATACAAGTGCAATATTATGGCTAAGGTGACTTGAGAAAAATGTGCCCTACAGCAAAGTTCCAATGAGCACAGGCACCTCATTAAGTGACCTCATTTTCAGAAGTGCTGAACATCCTGCAGCTCTGCCTGATTTCATTATACACTTTTTCCAAATGCTGGGCAGTCACACTGAGGCTGACATTGCTGAGACCCCAGCACAGTCCAGGGAATGGTCAGACTCCAAAGGCATATGCCCACCTACTTGCTCAAATGACAAACAAGCCTTGCCTTTCTGCCTCATTTTCCCACCTCCACCTCTGAAAATCTTAGAAACCAATGTATAAGAATGGTTAACTGAACTAATAGAAAACCACACTTATTTAATACAATGGTAAGCAGTGATTGACATCTGACCCAGTCTATTTCTAGCATTTAGAACTGACAGGCAGGTTACAGACAAACCCACTGTGATCATAAAAAAGATGACACTTGAACATAATGATACATTATTATCTTAGCCCTGAGAAAATGAATCTTATAAAAAAATCAATTTAATGCAAAAAGAAAATGTATTATTACTGCTCAGAGAAGAGCATCAGACTGGGACTGACTTTTTGTTCAGCATCAGATGCAAATGAATTGTACAGTAATGATACACACTAAATATTAGACAAAAATGCAGCACTGCATCAGAAAAACGCAGTAGCTTTTAACTGGTTCTTGGACATCTTTATCAGTTTCATACTTTGGAGAGTTTGCCTGCATTCATAGTATCATAATCACGTCTGAACTTACAGTGTTAGCAAAACTCTAATATATTATTGAATTTTTACAGGAACATTTCTTTGAGATGTAAAGTAGCTGGTTAGAATATATCCTTCTCTCTTTTGTTCCCGCTACAGCACGAGTTGTCTCAGGGGATGAATAAGGGAAATTCTACAATATGTTTTAGGAAGAACTGTCTAATTCCAAAATCCAATCTGTCTAAGAAACAAAGGGATGACATGCAAAAAATAACACTTACTCCTCTTCTGCCAGGAAAGAAGGGCTATCAGCAATTTCTTCATATTTTTTTTTTTTTTTCATTCTGCAGTGTGTCAGGACCTCAAGCTTTCTCCTTTAACTCACCTATGATGAGTGTTCAGAGATGCTCCAGCGGAGAGGAAAAATTCCTATCATCGTTTTTATAAAGCAGCAAGGAAACATACTGCCTTCTTCTGAGAATGTTTCGCGGAGTTCCTTAGTTTTACCTCCTTGGCCTCATCTCAGTCAGGCATTTATCCATGTGCCGAGCTTGAACAATATGAGCTGTCCTATTTCTGCAGGATTACTCACATGCTTAATTAGGAACCTAAGTGCTTGGCTGAAACAAAGACTTAATTTCTGACAAAAATGAATCTCGGACACTGTGCTTATTATTTGATGAAGGGCAGAAGGCACAGAAACTTCGTGAGGAGCTGAAGCACGGCATCAGCTGATGCTCTATGCTGTGCCACACTGCTTCACACCAGCATACTGATCTTAAATAATGCAAATAGACATTGAAGTGGCATTGACACATGACTGACTTAGCACATGCCAATCTCAACAGTGGTAAAAGAAGAAAAAGAGTGGTTTTATACATCTTCAAAATTCAAGCACATATGTGCTGCAGCTGCAAACCAACAGACTACCCTGTTTCAACAGTCAAACAAATTGCCTACTCATCCCATGAAGCAGGTAAGGTCACTGTCTCTGCTCTAAGAGGACAGTGCAGTACTGGAGCAGGTTACCCACAAAGGTGGCAGAGGCTCAGTCCCTGAAGGTTTTCAGGACTGTTACATAAAGTCGTGACTGTTCTGCTCTAGACCTGACAATAGTCGTTCTTTGAGCAGGAAGATGGATTAACTCATCCCATAAGCCCTTCCAACTCACATTCTGTGATTCTTATCTTCCTTTCTTTACTGCCTCAATGATGGCAAAAAGGCAAAGTGCTATTTTGTATCATATGCCTAACACACAGCAGACTTCACAAAGCAATCAGTTATCTGATATTTATTTGCTGATTTGCTACTCAGGTATAAATGCAACCAAACCCACTGCCTAGACCCTGCTGACTGCTAGAAACATTCCAGATTTTTTTTCCCAAGTCCCTTCCTGTTATTACAAAATTATCCTTGTCATTTGTTTTATTCTCTGTGTCCCAGGGCTATCAGAAAAAGTTTGAAAAGCTTTGTAACCTGTGAAACCTATGTAAAATTCTAACAATTCTTCATAAGCAAGTGGGGATCTTCTGATTAGAAGGGTTCATCTTTTCCGAATACAGCTAAAACAAACTTGTGCATTATGTCAACACAGTCAGGCTTCAATTCTGAAAACTGTTCCTCTTTGATCAGCATTTGTCCATGGACACGTGCAATACTGTTTATTTGAATACGTTTCATAAACAGGAAAATCTGCCTTTATTGAGAATCTAGAAGGACTGAAACCTTGATCATGATGTCAGTAAAAGGCAACATAGTGCACTTAAATTTATGCAGGACTTAGAAATCAAAACTGCATGCAAAGTATCTTACTATATGTTATCAAACTTTAAAGTTTGATAAACTTTTAACTACTAGTTAAAACAGACTGAAAACAATTGTTAAATAGGCAGTAAACACAAAGTGCTAAGCATGAAATACATACACTGAGTTAAAATTGTGATGAGACAGGATGATAGATTGAATCACAGACTAACACCATTGCTAGGCATAACCTCTGTAATTAATTTACTAGATTGGAATTTTTCTAGCTGAGTAAAGAAGCATACATTACCTAACGTTGCAAAGAAAAATGTGTATCTGTGGCTAAGCAGTCTCAGCAGCAAATTTTTGTAACCTTAAACTATTTTCTGCATTTTGGAGCTGTGTAACTTTTTCCAAGGTCATTCATGCATGGAGTTCAGATGCTGAGGCCATGACTTTGTCATTACCACAATACTGGCATCCTTCATATAGCAGAAGAGGAAATACATTCATAGACTATGAATTCATTCTTTTTTTATTTTCTTTTTTTTTTTAATTATTATTTTTTTAATTTTTTTTTTTAATTTTGAAAAAATGTTTTCTTGGACTATATGTAAGCTATCAGGTAAAAGTAACCAAACTTTTTCACTGCATGCAGTGATCTGTCTGCTGCACCAGTAGGGCAACTAAGAGCAGGTAAGTAAAGGTATACGCTTGTATCCTGACTTTTTAATGGAAACTTACTGCTAACAAGGACACATCTGTCATTTCAAATACTGGTCCTGTCAGAGTCAATGGGAGCTTTTTCACTGATTTTGAGTAAGTCAGGTTCCTCTTTAAAAAAAAAAAAAAATCACTCAACTGTGCTTCTTTCTAAGCACTCAGCAAAGTATGCATGAATGGTCTAACTCAGATATACTCCAACTTTTTAGGAGGTTTCTCTTATCCATTCCAAACATTACAACAACAACTACAAAGTCTGTAGAAAACAGTGTTCTAAAAAGTAATTTTTGTAATTTAATGGCATATTCAAATTTTGGTTGAAAAAATCCAAGTCCATTCTGGGGCAGAATGTCATCCTCAGGTAACACAGAGGTGATGTCTTTGAAGTCAGCAAGGTAGTTTAATGTGCATATAAGTGAAGTTAGCAAGTTTATTCCAGTCTTTAAAACTGTACATGTACCTGCATGTAACTACTGTTATCCCTGTCTTTTTGTAGTTCCATTTTGGTAATGGCACTGTACTGAATTTGAAGTTGCCACAATAAAAGAGACACTTAGGATAGTTCTGTATCTGAAAACAAAAAGATAAAACGAGCCTCTATACCCAAAGCAACACTTTTATTAAAGTTCCAGTAAGGGTTTCAAATACAAAGATCAAATTTAAAGGCCATCTTTAACAAGAGATTTAAAAGCCAATATTTTGTCTTAGATCTGTGCCACTCTATTAGAAAATACATTTGGAACAAAACAAAAGAGCATAAAATATGCACTTCTGCACTGCACTCTATGTAAATGATTTTTCTAAAGGCAGACAGGAAGGTTCAAAGAACTGATAGTGCTGTCTCCAACTTCTAAACCACCACTTCAAAAATCAGCTTCTATTGCTAAGGATCAAAAAATATTATTATCTTATAGTGATTTGGCGGCCCATATAAAAAGACAAGTATACTCAAGCCTGACCTTTAGTAAACACATGGAGCATTAACCTCTACCTCTGAAATCCTTTCTGAAAATCTCAGCAGATAAACCATGAAACCCAGGATTTGCACACTTGTAAGGAACCCAGGGAGTCTGGCACACATTATCCTGCTGCCCTTGCTTCATGGAAATCCAAGAAAGTTCAGGTTTTGCTGCTGTCCCATACATTAATTCCTGCAAGCACCTAGTACATTTATGCCTTTCTTCTAAACGAAGGCAGGCAAAAGACCTAACAGTGACTGACACCTCGATAAGGTACTAAGATTACTCAAATTTCTTGTATACTTACAGTATGATTTCCATATTGGAGGCTGGTATTCTTCAGCATCTGAAATAGAAACAAAAAGGAGGAAAAAAAATCAGTCAGTTGGCCACTGAGTCAAACTGTCAGCATGTGTTTTTCTGCTGAGAGACCTCTACTTGTCAGCAAAATTCACATTTCTTTCCCCAGAGAGATGCTGGTCTATTTACAGTAGAGTTTCCTATGTGAGAGAAGAATATAAATTTCAACCACTTGTGAATCCAGTGTGCTTTTCCAACTTATTCATGTAACAGAAATTAATTTTTCACTAATTTGCATTCAGTTTCCTGACTCACCAGTATTTGTAAAGTAATTTATTTACTTTATTTGGCACGATAAACAGAGAAATCACTACTGGTTTTCAATCAGGCTTCTAACCCCACAAATAAGATTGGAGAATGAGCATCAGTGAATAACACACGTCTGGGCTAAAAAGACGCCCAGCTCAGGCTGCACTACAGTGCACAGATCTGATGGTTTCAATGAGATTCAGTTACACTTCTTGAACACACTAGAATATGCAATTGCCACATTTTCCATAAACGAGAAACGGAATCAACAAAAAAAAAATGAGAAAAATGTAGAAAAAGTAAAGGCAGCAAACCCTGCAATTACAAGCAGACAATTATTGTCATTATTGACTGAAGGGCATGAAGAGTTGGTATCTTCTGTTAGTGCCCATTCCACAAGCAAGTTTACAGCTAGATTGTATGGTCCCACTCCACACGGGGGTTTCCAGCCCTCTGCAAGAAAGCCATTTGCTGCATCCTCCAAAAATCCCAACAGAGGCCAAGCTTGAGCGGTAGGAGTTAAGTTACCATACACCAGCACAGAAGGTGGGGCACCAGGTACTAGTTTGGCTCTGAACTGTCAGGTAGCCAAACACTTTGAAGAGTCATTTACCGAGGGTATGTCATTAACCACCCAATACTGTGCAAGCTAATTAAGGTGTTTGTTATTTACTAAACTTCTCCTTAAGTTATGCTAATATAATTCAATTATAGTTGCATAGCTCATGCTCCTTGTCTATTTACATACACACAACCACTTTAAATATAACCCTGCAAAAAGTTTGTTTACTAGGAATGTTAATCATTAACTACCATCTGCCATTTTTAACTCTATTGTTTTAACAGAGGATAAATCTAGCAATGATCACAGTTACTCCCTGGGATAATACCCTGGAACAATTTGTAGATATATTGATTGGAAACCCCATTCAGTCTCAGTTTCAACTGTATTCACTTCACAACTTTGGCAAAATTCAAAATGCTCCCAGACTGACAGGGTTATACCCTGCTGTGGCAATCCAAGAGTAATTAGCTTGCAAGTTCATTATGCAGAAGACATATTTTAAATTATATGAAGCTATTCATGAGACCAGTGAAATACAGTCATACAAGAGCTCTGTAATTTTTTAACTTCTTACATTATAATAGTAATTTATCACTCTTTTTTTCCCCCATACATCTATTGCTTCACATATAGTTTACCATAACACCATAATATTGTGTATTAAATTCCTCTGTCATACTTCTGCACTGCTGCAAGAAAATTTCTGAATTTTCTTCTTCACTTACTATATTTTCCCAATAGAAAAAACACGGAGATAATGCAGATACCTTATTATCTATACTTGTGACTTCAGATATGGAAATAATAGAGGGAGAAACAATAAAAAATCAGTGAGTATCAGTTGTTGCTTTAGTCTTCAAAATTAATTAGAAAGTGCACAGTAAATTCAACAGTGAAAGCTGATCTACAAGTGCCTGTAAAGTGCTTCATTAGCTTGAGACAGACTGATGGTGAGGAAACACTGCAGCCTAGGTGAGGAAACACTGCAGCCTAGGCGAAGAGCAATCATCCAGGAGATAAGTCATAAAACAAAACTCCCAATGATTGCATTTGATTTGTCATGGTTATGAATCTGTCAGCTCAGGAAAGAACCATTCCTCAATAGGTAAAATAATTCTTAAGGATAGTACACTCAGAGAAAAAACACAAGTCACTGGCTCCCCGTTCACCCTTACAAGGTACTGCAACACCCTCTGCGATCCCTTCAGCTGAAAGCGTGTCCCTAAATCACAGGGAACAAAATGCCATTGAGGTGATAGTATTAATAGAGTTTATTGTCAAGCTATCATGCATTTGATGTCATCCATTTGTAGGGAAATAAAAACCAATTAGTTTAAATATATCCTCGAGACAAGGGCCATAGTTGAGGATCAGGGAGGTTTAATGGAGCTCAGAAAGAAACCTTTTGCTCCCTTTGTGGAAGGAGGTTGCTGGGCCTGTTTAGACACTCTCATCCTTGCATGATAAAGGCTTAGCATTTTCATCCTGGTAGACTAGATTAGACTGAACTTCAACCCTTCTGAAGTCAGGGGTCAAATGAGGCAACTCACGCCTGAGCAGACTTGATTACTACTATTTGCCTTTTCTGAAAATTCTGTCCTGCTATTTTTTATTAGTCCTTATTACATAGAAGCTCTACTTCTTAAATCGTGCTCCACTCTCCATCATTAGACTTAATACAGCAGTTCTGGTTCACAGAAGTCCTACAAGACTTGTATAAGCATGGGATACAGGCTAATGTAGGACAGGAGTGTGATGTCAAATGGTATGGAATTAGGGGTGGAGATTGTAATGGGTTTGTTACCCTCCCTGAGAGGGAAACGGAACTAGGATAGATCATCTGATGTATATTCTACCAGTAAGATATTCCATTCCATGTTAGGTCACTTTAGATATAACACTAGATGAGGAAGACCTGAGCCAAGCTGGTATATGGTGGGGGGGGGGGAAGTGAGGGAAGGAAGGGAGAGCTGAGAAAGAAGAAGGGGTGGAGGGGGAAGGTATTGTGTTTTGAAACTCTTTTAGTTCTCATTTTTTAGCCTTTATTCTGTTAGTAGTTAATTTAAGTCTTATTCTGTTAGTAATAAATCTAAGTTTTATCCTCCCTCTGAGTTTGTTTTGCCTATTAATAACTGCCTTTCTCTCAATTCTTATCTCTACTCATGAAAATCCCTTTGTGGTTTTTTTCCCCTCTCCTCTGTCCAGCAGCAGGGGGGAGGAGAGAGGTTGGTGGAGTGGTTTTAATAGCCCCCGGGCATCTGGCCAGGGTTAAACCACGACAAATTTTTGGTGCCAAAACCCAGGACGAGGACTGCGGAGAGAGGCAGTGGCCAGATCAAACCCACTACATTGCCAATACTAGTTTGGGTGGTCAGTTCAGTTACTACACGACACCTCAACTCACACAGCTTCTGCTTTCCGTTCTGCACATGGTAGTGGTCTTAGCAAGGACAACACACTTCTGGTTTAAGCCACTTGGCAAAAGTCAATTAGTCAATCAATCAATCAATCAGTCAACCAGATTTGGCACAAATGACAAATGCCCTGTATTGATCTCTCATTAAATGATATTCCTAATATGAACTTTGGTCTTAATGCCTATCAGAATTGGGACTAGCAGCACTGGAAAAAGGGTTCACTGAGGTACTCTCAGATGATAAGACAGGGTCTTTCCTATTGCTGTTTTCTTGAGAGGTTCATATTTTCAATAGTGACTTCTTGTCTAGATTCAGAAACTGTGCCAGATAAGGTTGAAAGCTGTTGTCACAGGAGAAACTCAGATCACAAGATGAGAATCCGTTCTGAAAAACTCAACAAAATGTCCCAGGGTCAGCTATGACACACCTTTCTGAGTCTCACTGTAAAAGAGAGACTTACTGTAAAAGAATTATAGAATGTCCAATTTAGGTATTTTTAAAATTAGTTTGAGTCTTATCAAAACTGTATCATAAATGACCTTGGCAAACCCAGAAAACCTGAGTACTCACTGGAAAGACTAGAACTGGAAATAAAGCACGAGAGACTTCCTCAAATAATATTACAGGCAATACTGTTAACTAAAAACTTTGAAACAGACCAGTTGAGAAAGTTAATATTTATTAGACCTAAAAAAGTACTATATGTTAGTTGTATGCTAAACAGAAAGGCAAAAGGAATGCTGAATGCTGACTGTTGAGGAATACTACAGCTACCAGAAGGTTTCTCATAATGCATAATTGATATGAAAAGGTACTGGAGAAAATTGTCAAACCAAAAATGATACTGTGGAATTGGAAAGTGGGAGTAGAGGAAAAACAGGTTAGTTCTTCACTTTTATTTGCCTTGCTCTTCACAGAGTAGAGAGGATGAAAAGGATCTTAGGAATAAAATACTTTCATAAGGCTCATGTGGCACTTGAACCTGAGTAAGTGCAGAATGACTACAGTAAATGGAGTACTGAAAAGTTGGCACAGTTTTAAGCAGACAGATAAAAAGTAAAACTTTGTAAGATTTTTTTTCAAAGAAACATGAAGACAGAATACAGTATTACTGCCAATAATGGGCAGTAAAGGGTTAATACATTACTCAGAGCCATTCTTAAGCAATTTCTGGGAAATGGGCTTACAGTCATTACATAGTAAGTAAAGCTATCCATGGACTTCAGCCCTTGCTCTTCACTGAGCTTGGCTCTGTACCAAAGTGACACCTCTCTGGATGTAGTTGAGAAAGACACTGGAATGACTGAATTGCTTTTTACTACTTCCTTGTACTTTCTGAAGATGATGATGTAATACCAACATGCGTGGTTTAGTGCTGCCAGCACTGGGACTGACTTCGCTACAGCAGGTCTAATAAGAAACTGACTCAAGTTCAAACTGATTCTTCTGACTCCCAACACGGGTAATTGCACTAGAGAGAGGAAACTGTTTTACAGGAAAGGCCATGAATTATATCACAAAACCAAATAGTTCTGAATGGCATTTCTAATCATAAAGAGAGCAGTAACAAATATCCACACTGTAGCTATATGCCATGCCCAGTTCTAGATATGCTAAAAAGTACTAATGAATCCTATGACAGTAAAGAGTTACGCAGATGAGCAGCAGGACAGTTACCAAAAGGAAACTGTCATCATCTGCTAATTTCTTTATAGTCTTTATACTCACTATGAGAAAGGAGTAAAGATTTTCTTTTTTTGCCTTTGTCCTTACTACAGGATTATAAAAAAACATTTTGCAGTTCACCGTGGAAGAACTTTCTCAGACTAGATTTTCTGCCACCATTGTCTGAAATTTGGACTTCCTTTCCAGTAACAACTAATTTTAAAACTATGACCTGCATGTGCAAGGAAAGACACTTGCGTGTGAGGAAGAGCCAATCTGAAAGCTACTGGCTTACTGGCAGTGTGTAGATAAATGATTCACCGGATAAACAAGTCTAGTTACTAATTTTTTTATTCTTCTTTGTTATTTTAGGACCAAGACTAATAGTTATAAGTATTTTAATGTCCTTTGTATATTTCTTTTAAAGAGTTTTTTCACACGTTTACCACGTACCCTTTCATATTTAGTGCTTTGTTTCCAAAACATTAAGCTAGCATATATTATTACATACATCTTTCTTATTTTTATATATGTAATTATATATAGAACAATAACATAAAACTGTTGAGTAAAAGGCTCTGTGAAAGATAAACAGTGTTTGCACTCTTTGTGCACATACTTTTTTTTAATGTTTTTCTTCATACACAGACAGAATTCTATTATTCAGTTGACTATAATCCAGATGGCCATTACAGAATCACAGAATGTTTCAGGTTGAAATGTACCTGTGGAGGTCATGTGGTCCAACCTACTTCTCAAGCATTTTCATGCCCGCTGCCATTGCTAATGTCACTGGACATCACTGAAAAGAGCTGACTTGTTCCTACTGGCATCCTCCCTTCAGATATTTATACATTTTAATAAGATTCCTCTGAGCCTTCTCTGCTCCAGGCTGAACAGTCCCAGATCTCTCAGCCTCTCCTCATAGGAGAGATCCTCCAGTCCTGCATCACCTTTGGGGCCCTTTGTTGGAATCTCTCCAGCATTTCCATATCTCTTTCATACTGAAAAACCCAGCACTGGACAAAGCACTCCAGGTGTGGCCTCCCTGGTGCTGAGCAGAGAGGAACATTCGCCTCTCCTTCGACCTGCTGGCAATCATCTTCCTGATGCAGCCCAGGATCCAATCAGCCTTCCTCGAGGGAAGGATACTTTGCTGGCTCATTTTCAACTTGGTGTCCACCAGGACCCCCAGGTCCTTTTCTGCCAAGCTGTTCTCTAGCTGGGTAGTCCTTGGCATAAAGTGATGGATGGAGACTGAAGTGAAAGAGTAACAAGGGGCTTCTTTGGTAGGGTCAGTTCTTTCTCTACATGTAAACATTACTGTATTATTTAATTTCCACTCTGTGCTTAAAAAAATATCAATTATAGAAGCTCATTTTCGTCCTATCTGATCCCCTAATGGCTGGTGAAGAGCTATTTTGATTTATTTTGCTCTCTCACCAATTAATATACACACATATACATCTATGTCACAATGCAGTCATTTTGCAAACTGTTTTAAATTAGCAATTTTTTCTATGTTTGACTGCAGTAATTTGGCATATACTTTGGGCATTATGATTACTTCTATTACATACAGTAACTGTCCTTGCAGGCACATCTGACTACCCTTTGAGGAAGAACATTCTTAAGTTGCAAATAATTGTATTTTCAAATGAGTCCCGCTTTTTAACTACTGAAAAGTCAGTGCTCTTTTGAAGAGCAAAATTAACTCTGTTGAAGTTAATAATTAGCAATGTAGCTGTTGAAACATTTCAGCGTGTCAAAACCCCTGTTTAATGTTTCATTCAGAACATACAGTTGCCCGTGGAGGAGCGAGCAGTTTCCAGCTTTATCAATGAACTTTCTCATAATCAGTACATGGACAGATAAAATATAGAATGAGACTTCAGTTCTTGTCTTAATGAGGCACTTCAGCTTTCAGCGTAAGGCACAGAAATGATCAAACTGTTTACTTGCAACACAGTTTATAATTGGTGTATTAATTCAGATGATGGGAGCTTCCCACTGTGCTGTTCTCTCTTAAAAAAAAAAAAAAAATCAGTGATAGTGTGTAATTTAAATGTCAAAAAATGCTCACAAAAGGGGTGGAGTTCTCTCTTGCACAGCAATTAGACTGAGACAGTAAGCTTTTAATAACCACAATATAAATTGACAGCTATTTTGAATCTTTTCCTTTTGCCTACCACAAACTTGCTATTAGAAGCCACTGCTGTAAAGGTAGCTCATTCAGCCCATTCTATGAAACAGGGACATTCCAAATTGTGCTCTCTCCTGCTTTTGCTTCAGATTTCAAAACCGTATCTTTCCACCAATAAACAGGTGGTCAGTCCATGGTTAATTTTATTTAATGCACGTCTGTTTTACTAGAATCCAGATGAAAGATCATGCAAATAGGTAAATTCAAAAATTTAGAAGAGTTACCAAGTATCAAATAACATATGACTGCGAAGTCAGTGAATTATTAGGGACCTACTCCAACAGATCACAGGAGATTTGAATTTTTGAATCCACAGCTAAACTTTTAGAACAAAACCTTAAGGAGCCGTGTTCTGCAGTCAGTGAGTGGTGTTCAGCCAGCTATGACCATCAGATTGGAGCAGTATCCAATTTAATTAAAAAATCTGCCTTTCTATTTTGCATAGATTTAAAGAGAATTACAATGGATGAAAATATAATTTAAAATTTGGAAATTGATAGAAGGAATAATTTCTCAATTTGGAAATTGAGATCAGGGTTCTCAATAGTAATAGCAGAAGTGTAAAAGGAAAGGGCATTTGTGCAGTTCTAGTTTCAGAACCCACTTTAGGAGACTAGTCTTTCTTATGGACCAAGAAATAGAATTAAACAGGCTCTTCCAGAGTGCACATCCAAGAACCTAACAGGGATCTAAGTAAGCTGATGAAAATATTCTCAATGCTTTAAATATTTTTTGGGAAATGTGTAAGATTTAAGAGTGCAGAGGGGTATTCACACTACCTAATCTTTGACAGGTAGGTGCTTTTTAATGGTGAATCACACTGAACCTATTTGCCCTTGGATGGCCCTTAAGAACCTCCATGATTTAAGTGCTCCAAAATGTTTTCCTTTCACAGAGCAACAATGAAGAATTTCCTTACACAAGTCATTAAAGATTTGTGTCTAAAAACTAGAAAGACAGACAATGAAAAAATATCACAAACTATGTCCTTCATTTTCAAAAAATCTGTTTAAGTTACTAACTGATATTAAATTTAATCTGGTCACTAAAAATTATACCCAAATGATTGTTACTATTCTCTATTTTAACACCAAGGCAAATGTAACTAAAATTTAACACAGTTATTTTCACATTTTCACATGTTTAGTCTATAAACCAGAGGTATCAAGACATTAAAATGGGACAACTAGGGCTCTGCTTGACTGAGAGACTGGACATTTTTTTGGTAGGAATAAACACATGACGTAAGTGAAATCACCTCCCATTATCAGACCTCCTATCTTACACACATACACTTTAGCTTCTAACTAATGACCAGTTAGTTCCTGGCTAAAAATCAAACCCAGATAATCAGTTGGCATATCTGAGAATAGATCTGCTGCAGTAATTTTATCACTGTGCAGGATGTGGCACTGCATTTCCAGTCATTTACTTACTGCATCCTAAAAAACACCCACCTCCCCTCCAGCCAATTATCCATGGACTCAGCAAAGCAGTCCAGGCATCATGGGAAAAAGCATATGACTGAAATAACCACAATAATGCCAAAAAATGGCATTAAAATGGTCACCATGAAGTATTTCAATCAGAACATTTATGCTGAAGTATTGCCAGCACATTCCCTGTTCCAGAAATGTACTCATACATGGACATGATACCTGTTTATCTGTCAACAGAGCTAGCACATTCCCTGAAAACTTATTAACCTTTAGCAAAGTCCTAATTATTGTTTTTGGTAACTTTACTGTTTTTGACACGTGTCATTTTATCATCTCATTAAGCAAGGGTGCGAGTGTTTGACTATTCAAGGATGTGAGGTGGTCCTAGTCCTGCAGCTGACTGTGGAGGCTGTTCAGAGATCAGCCTTTCAGGGATCATCTCCATCTTCCTCATCTTGCCCTGCATTTGACCCTCTCTGGATACAGAAATGAAAGTATTTCTAAAGACTGAAACTGCAGACTCAGAATGAAGTGGAAATCTAGTAATTCATCTCACATGGCAAAGCCATTTGAATCAGAGAACTTACACTGGGAACTTACAAAAATCAGAGTGTGTTGTACTTGGCAGACAAGCTACTCATATCCTAGGGACCTCACTGACCTCTGTGGCCTAAAGGCAAATTCAAGCCTTGGCCATCAGAGATGGGAACTACCCTGTCATTCAGAGCATGCACGACGAACTGAAAAAGAATAATAGTTGAGCAAATAGACTTTACTTTGGCTTGCTTTACAGGTCCTGTAGTATTGCTGCAGGATTTGTTTCTATACATTAAAACATGAAAAACAGGAAAAACACCACCCACCTACAAAGCATCTATGTCATTCCCACAGCTCTCGGATAAAATTCTGAATAATCAGGGCTCCTAGGATAAGAAGCAACCTGTCTACTTTGCCTATTACAAAAACATGACACTTGTAATTGCATTCCTTGGTGGACAGTTTTATTTAAGTGTGTCAACTACATTCAAGGCCAGTTGAATTATTATTTTATCTCTTCAATTTGTCTCTTCTAAACAATGGTTTGGATTAATGTCAGCTGTTACTGAGACTCTTCAAGTATGTTGTACAAATGGGCAAACACTCCAAAAGTCTGTTCTATTGTATCACCACCCACCATTTAACTGTTCTCCCAGTAGACCTGTTCCTGCACTTACTACTTTGGACCTAAATATTAGAGAAAAGTTTATTTTCTTAAAATCCAGTTCCATAATATGTTTGTGCTGACAAGAGTCTTATGTTTCAGAAAGGTCTATGTAACTAAACTTTTCTCCCTGTAATCTTAGCTATAAAAGAATTACTACCAGTATTTAGAATTGCTAGAAAACTATCATAGACTATTTCCCTTCAAAAGAATATGGTTTATGTATTGTTTCCTTGCTTGGGAGGAATTTTAAGTGCCTTGTGAAAGTCTATAATTCTTCCAAGAGCTTTTTACTACGGCCTGGCACTTTTACAGTTGATAATGAGTTCTTACAGCATAATATATTTACAAAATACCTTGTATGAAACGCTATAACACTTAAAATACGCTTTGATCTTCCACAAGTTTTATCAAACTAACCAGCAGGGCTGTGCAGAATATCCTGATGCTTGAGTACAGGTGACAATTTTTCTTAGCAACTTGCAATGTTGACAGCATTTTCCCTAGAGAAACACTGGCTAATGGCATGTCATATGAAGCCAACCCCATGTCTCTCCAACACTTTCGTCATCAAATTAAAACAGTTCCAAACTGGTGCTCACAGGGGAGCTGTACGAGTACCTCAGTGGCACTGAGCGAGAGGACAGAATTTAGTCACCCCTAATGTATAAAGGAAAATGCAACTGCAGCCTGGCTACTATCCCAGTTTGCTACTTTGCAAATTTTAAATTTGCATCTAACACAAAAATACTGTATCTATGTGTCTCAAAATACATGAAGTTTCTTGACATGCCATAAGTAAATCAAATACAGCGAAAGCAGTAATTCCCATTTAAAAAAGGCTTTGGCTTCTGTGTAATGAGAGACAGGCTGGTTCTTTTTACATAAATAAATTACAAAGGAAGGAGAAAGCATATTTTTTCTCAGTAACTTTTCTGGAATTGTTCTTCCCCCTTGCAGAAATAACAAAGAAATAACATTTGTTTCTTACCCCACTTGTCTTTCATAAAGGCTCAGAAGACAGTCAAGCTAGTTCTTAAAAGCACATCCATCATATCTTTAGCCATAAAATCAGCCAGTAAGAAAAAATACCCTCTTCCTTCCTGTTATTTTTAAAGATACACCCAAGTGCTGCAATTTTGAGCAAACCCTCTAATTCATCCACTGAAACACTTTGTGTAGGGACAATTAATTATGAATAAGGTTATGGTTTTGGAACAATGATATTTAATATATTTTGTGGAAGAGGCGGGGGAAAAGAAACAATAGTCATCAAAAGTTTTGCAAATGTATTTGCTGTAATCTTCGAACAGCTAAATAATAAACAATATTCAGTATGATACCATTAAGTGAGTACACTTTCTGTTGTGATTTATATTCTGAGTAGAAAAGTTTCCACACCAGATATCCTCATTTTTTTTTCTGTGAGCCAAAATCAGCAGCTGATCTATATGATCCAGCACAGTCTTCCCTTTAAACATCAAGTGAGTCAGAATTCTTTAAATGCCGTAACATAACCACAGCCTTGACGATGAAACCTGGCTAAATGCAGGGCAGAATTACAGGAGCTGTTTCATTCCTGTGTCTAAGCTCCCAGGTTTCATATGCAGGTACCAGTACTCTGGCAGATCAATACTATCGACACAAAAAACGATGTTTTCCGTCAGTTACTTCCTAGGAATGAAACCAAGGAGAGCTTTGTTCTTCTGATAAAATACTGGTCTTCATCTAACAAAACAAGGTTCATGTTTAATATTTTGTTACTCCCAAAGGACAAGCGTGTGTCTACATGCTCAGAGACTCAAAACTGACTAACGTTGCTTTGGAGCACAGAGAGGGGAGAACAAAACAAATTCAAGCCTTTCCTTTGCAAGGATCTGGCAAATCTCCAAAGCAAAATGATGCAATTTTTTTTAAGCTAAGGAGAAGACCTGGTGCTGAGCAAGAACTGCAAGGCTTAGTAGCAACCACCACTCTGCAGTTCTGCTCTCATCTGGTGAGATGGAAAAGCTGGGTAAAAATATGATCTAATTCACTCATGTCCAACATCACCACAGCTAGGATGGGTATTTCAGCTTCTAAAGACACCAGTTCACGTGTAACCTTTTTTAAAAAAAGTTTTTCCTGTTTTTCCTACATGTTTGTTTTATCATACAGGAAAGCCTGTCAGAGCTTGTCAAATCATCCTAGTAGCAAAACCTTCAAAAATATAGATTTCCTTGAGAATCCAGAGGCTGAGGTCGCTGTTTGTTTGCGGGTTTATTGGCAACATCAAAGGTTTGTAGCTCATGACTGAGACAGTGTGCTGCCCTACAACCCACTCCAAATGAAACTGAGGTTTTGCCAGGTTTTTACTTTGTTTCTTCAATACTACTACTTAATGCTCAAAGAGATAGTGAACAACTGTGTCAGCTTTGTGCACCAGGAACTATAAAAATATTCAACAGCTATAAAATACAGATTTATTTTAAATTTTTATTTCTAGTTCTTGTTATTTTCAAGGATAGTTAAAGGTAAACCAGTCGTAGAGAGTAAATATGCCTGCTTATGATAGCAGAAAAATAGACCTGAATATTAAAAAGAAACACATCTCAAGAGGCAAGGGCAGTGCGACTTAAATCAAATTTGCAAGATAAAAGCTAACCAGACCACTCACTATTGCCATCTGATAGCATTCAATATTGCTTGAAATTCATTAATAGGCAAGGTAACGTAAGTACAGTGTATGTATACAAAATTAATTCCATTAATTTCTACATTAGAAAAATCCAGTGTAAGAGGATCAGAATAATTAAAAGGCAGTCTTACCAATCTGTGGAAAAGGCATAGCAAAATCAGTCTGAGCCTCAGAAGAATAATTATCTCATGAGACTCCCACCTCCTGGGAGTGCCCATTATTGTGCTAGGAGAGCATAAAACTGACAGCCATTCAGAAAGACCTCCAGAGCAATTTCAGCTTAGCTCTACTGCTTATCTTGCCTTGTCATCTTTTTAAGATATCTGCAAGGTTCCAGCTAACTTACCAATATTGTATTTTATTTTTACAAGCGAGCAATAAATGCTTCTTTTACAGCATATACTTTGCTTAACAGTCCAAATGCTGAAAAAATGCTTCTGCATCTTAAATAAAAGGTCATTCAAATTTAACAGTTTTATAGAGCAATAATATTTCATTTAGATCTGCCTACTAACTGCTGATTGCTTAGTCAGATTAGGTGGAACTCTTTTTAAAAAAGAGAGAGAAGCAAAGCATTTTATTATCATTAAATATCCTCCCTATGGCAGCATTTGGAACCCAAAATCAGGTTTGGTGTTACATCCAACTGCTAACCAGGACAGTTTAAAAATAAAACACAGCAGTTGCTGACCTAGAAGTGCTTGTGATTATAGTGTGTGGCAAGCATCCAACAGATAAAAGGAAAAGAGATGAAAAAGGAATAGGACAACAGGACTGCTATCCATGTCAGTTATCAGTATCAGTCACATCATCCTTTCCTAACTATTAAGAGAATAGTTTCATCTCAATGCAGTGAAAAGATTACTAGAAAACATAAGAAGATGGTGTTAAAAAATAAATTAAGAAGCACAGAGCATCACATAAATACACTAGGGATAACTTAGGATAAGCTGATTTATTCTTATATGAGGGAGGCTTCCTTACAAATGTTAAGAAACACAGTGGAGATGTAGTTTCTTCTGAGAGCATGAGAAAAAACAACCTCAATACATCTATGCTACATTTTTATTGAAGTGACACATCACATAAATAATAAAATTATTCTGGATCAAGGTTTTATAATAATTTATTTCTACTGAAGAGTGAATTATTCCAAAACAAACTACAGCTCAGCCTGGGCATATCCTTCCCTGCTTAAGGTGCATCAGAGAACAGCAGCTGACTTAATTGTATTTTTAAAGATATGCCTATAGCTTATTGCTCAACATTTTGATTTCAGTGCATCATTTTATCTGATGCCAGTCAGTTTACTTACACTGCTGCTGTGCAAAGTCTGGTCTAGAGTCCCCAAAGAGTAAACAGATAAATGCTTCTTTCCTGACCCTAATTTATTGTCTAGAAGAACCACATTTCCTCCCAGCTTCTCACTCATTAGAGTCCAAAACTCATTCCCTGATGGAATGAGGAGGCCAGATTTGAGAGCAGTCATGTATATCTGATGAGGTCCAGGAGGCACCGCATTGGTGCCATTAGACAGTGAAATTCAGGAGAACGCCAAGTTCTGCTGCAGGCAATTTAGGATGACATAACCCTTGGATAAAAGGAGATGTGAAATGTGAGCTTCCATCTAACAACCCAAAAGTACTAGAAGAATATTAACATGAGGTGGTGCTTCATGATCATCAGTTGCAAATCACACTTCCTTGAGAAATGCTTTGCAGGCACTTTTAATACAGCAGGAGAGCCTTGTACAAATGTTAATCTCAAATGTGTTTTTAAAACTCACTTCAGTGTTTTTATAACAATGAAAGAAGCAACTGACCAGGTGCCAAAATGGTTTGATGCCATCTCTGAAGAAAGGCTTTGCAGTTCTTATGATTTCTCTTAAAACAGATTCAACTTTAGGTTGCAGTGTCCTTCACAGTACAGGTGCCTTTCGTATCAGTTCCAGTCAGGATTTCAGAGCTGTGCCCGGTGTGCTCCTGCTGGTGTACAAAACCATTAACCTAGCAGGCATATTATTTTTTGCATATCCCAGGCTGGTGCATTACATTCCTGCACTACTTATTCTGCATCTAAATTATTATCTTAATTGTCTTCTAAACAATAGGTGACAAATACTTGCATGTTTTAAAGTACGACAAAATATGTATCAAATTTAAATTTATCAAGAAGTGAATTTAATTAGGATTAAAGTAGCATAATTGGTACTAAAGAACCATCTCCTAGAAGACAAAAAATTAAGGCAGCCTAAGACTGAGACCCACATGATGTTTCAACTCAATAAAAATTTTTTTATCAGAGATTGCCAAACTTTGATTTATAAAACCTACAACTTGTCCATTGATTTCAGTAGGGTGAGAGTGATTTATTTTTGCCAAAGAGCTGTCGAGAGTTATATACAAGAATTGTGAGCTCAGAAATCCCAGTGGTTATAACTGCAGATGGTTCTCAGGCTCTTCTCAGTAAGTTCAGTACCAGTGACTGCAGTGTATCCTACTGCAAGCTGTAGTATCAGAAACTTATATTTATCAATTATAATAATTTTATTCATGCACTATATACTAGCTAGAGCCTGCCATTCTCTTATTTATCCCTTACAGTGCAGAATTCTTGCCACTGAAAGGGCACTTGACTTAGCACCTATGTCCAGATCTAGAGGAGTACTCTCCTATGACAGAATTTGCATGAACCACTAAAGTAGTGAAGATCAAAATGGTTTATGGAACTACAGAAGTAAATTTATCAAACTATCCACTGGATGAATACAGATTCTGCTGACTACTGGAAGAACTATCTAGCCTCATGAAAAAGAAACAACCCTACTGAAAACCTCTTTGAAAGCTAAGCTAAAAATGTACCAAAATCCCAAAATAGAAGCATTATCAAACACTTTTTGATTCAAATACATTTTAAGTCCAATTCCTTCATCCTTAAATATTTTGAAGATAACCTGATTTTAGAACTGAAAGCTGAATTGTTACCTATAACCAAAGTAAAACACAGCAGTCCTGACCAAACACCAGCACTATACAATCAGATTTAAAAATGGATGAATTCCAGTGACTATATTCTAATACATTTTAATACAGATGAAAAAGTTTATCAAGGTCCAAATTTTTATTTCTGAATATCTCTTGATCCTTATGGCTTCAGTAGATTTTTCATAATTTTTCATATTTCCCTGTCTGCACTGACTTCCAAAATAAATTTCGTGGGTTTACGAATTTTTTATTTCTAGTCCAGCTGGACAAAAGACAAACCAGTGACACAGCTCAGGGACATAACAGGAGGGAACACCCTGATATCTAGAAATGATAAAGAATGGATTAGCAATGAAAGGATAGCACTTCATCTTCAGACATTGAGTTTAATTTCCAACTCCTCCAAATGCTCCGTGTTATGCTCCATCCCTATTAAAGAGAGAATAATTACCTCTCTGAGCTTGCCTGGGGATGGAGCCACTTTACCCCAAGCCTTGTGCAGTGGCAGAATTCCTGTCCAAATATGGTCTTTTGACATCATCATAAAATGAGCCACAAATACATCTGCTGCCTCAAATAACAGGGCACATTTCAAAAACAAGCAGCTCCCTACAGAGGTAGAGTAGAAAGAGAGGAAGACTGAAGTAAACAATCCAATCTTCAATGCAAAGTTCAGTGGATTGAATATTTCTAATATGACAAAAATAGCCAAGTTGTGCTGCAGTGCTCCAACTAGGGTACAGAAATCCAAGGCAGCTGTTGAGAGCATCACTGAAGAGGGGTACAGGGAAGGAAACTGCTGTTGCATCGTGAGTCAAAATGTGTCACATTTCCAAACAGAGATACCCACAGTAGACAGCAAAAGCTGAATTCCCTCCCTTCACTCTGGTTTTAGCTGCAACCCCACCCCACCATGGTAGAGGAAATAAGAAGTTGTAGGGTGTGGATGTGGAAGGAAATCAAGAATGAGCTTGAGCTGGGAGAGAGATGGTTTTCTTCCTTAGTAGTTTGTACAGTGCTGTGTTTTGGACTTCGGATGAGAATAATGCTGATAACACACTGATGTTTTAGTTGTTGCTACATAGTGCTTACTCCAAGTCAAGGACCTTTCAGTGTCTCATGCTCTGTGAGTGAGGAGATGCACAAGTCAGGAGGGAACAGAGCCAGAACAGCCGACACGAACTGGCCAAAGGGATATTCCATGCCATAGAATACCATGCTCAGTATATAAACTGGGGAGAACTGACCAGGAGCTGCCAGTGACTGGCATCACGCCCCAAAAAGCAAGTTCCACACCTGCCCGAAGTACAGCAGGAGGATGAGCAGGAGAGAAGGAAAGTGGTTAAGAAAACCACCTGCCTTGGTTCCCTGCCCTCACTGTGGCCCTGTGAGAGGAGCTGCTTGGCTGTGTGGGCTGGCAATGCACCAGCACCGCACAAAGCAGAAGAATCTGCTGGATCATGCCTGCATCTACCAGCTACCCTCTAACCAAGTGCTTTAATGTGGTTTCTGCTCTCTCACACTACTTGTTCTGGACAAAAAGAGCAGGTCAGGTCAGACAAACTTGCTGCTGAACATTCATCTTGGCAGCTCTTTATTTCTTTATTTATCTTTAGAAGTGCAATCGGGGCTTGGTGGGCACCACTGCCTCTTGGCTTCATCCCAAAAGTGCTTCTACATGCTGGACTAGTCTCATTTCACCACCTCCTTCTGAGGGCCTTCAGTTCTGACCACTGAGGTGAATATTTTCAGCCAGCAGCTTCACTACATCAAACAGTTATCACTGTGAGCATTCTTTTCATTAGCCAAACATTTTTCTACACTCTTTTAAGCCAAAACCACCACTTCTACTTAATAGAACAGCAATTAACTTGAAATAGTTGGCTTTTTACTGCAATGCATCACTCTTTCACAGTCTGATATGCTAATAAAAATTGTATGCTAACATAATGTATAAAATATCATCTCTCATTTTAAACTAAACCAAAATTTATTGGCTCCAACAGTGCAATAATAATCTACCCAATGAATATTAATGCAATAACTTAGGTAGCAGAGTCTTACACCACAAAGAAACTAAATCAGAGTGGAGCAGGTCATACAATGCACTGAAGAAAATCTCAGTTTTCCTGTTTCAATTGAATTTCAATTCTATTCAAACCCTAATGCAGCTCCAGACTGAAAAGTAAACTTTACATGATAAGGTATTTTTTGCTACCTGGCAGCTCTCATACCCCATAAAATGTTCCATTAACCCCCTAGTAAACAAATTAATTGGCAATCTTGCAAACAACAATCCCAAGTTCTTTTATTTCTTCTAAGGCATCATTAGCAATTATAGGATGCTGGCAGGACAAATTATGCTCTCAGTTATATCTCTACAACCCACCTCTCTCCTTCTTGTGCTCTTAATCCTTACTCACTTCCACTGAAAATGCAAATCTTTACAATTATGACTGTAGGGATAATGGTACAACATTAATGCAATAAAAATGCCCGTTTACCTCAATGGTGCTTAAACTCCAAGCCTTGCACTGGCATGGATAAACATAAATTAACTTCAGTGTTTAAATGCTTAAGCTACTATTGAGTAACCACTATCCAAAACCAACCCAGCAAACAGCACTGCTAAGCTCCATAGGGAGCTACACCCATCCATTTCATCTGAAAAAGGAAGCTGATGCAATGCAAGATGACATGAGAAAGTGATGATTGATTTAGTTCCTCATGAATAACAAAGTACTCCCTAACTCCTTGAAGAAGCAGAGAAGTGCAGGAAATAACAGAGTACTGAAACAAAAGTTACCACCAAACAAAGAAATAAAAAAGAAAACCCTAAGTATGATGGGACAGACAGAATTGTCCAGGAAAAAAAAAAATCTCAAATGCTTGTATAGTTCAGGTGTCTTTTTTTCATGTCATGTACTTTTTTTTTTTCCCTTCAAACTGGACAAGGACATACTTACCTTACCCACTTCTAAAAGTTATTGTTACATACCCAATTCCAACTCTATTCATTATTCATTTATGGATTTAGAATTTCATCTTGCAAACAAGCTGTTATTGAAAATCTTTGGAAAAGTGTCTCTTGTGACCTTTGAGTTGTCTTCTTAAAAGAAACATAATTTTGAAACACAATTATGCCACAGACCTTGCACACTGATGTCTCATTGAGTAAACTTAATTAAGGTCAAAGTCAACTGCTATTTTGTTACTGTCTGGTGCCAGAAACTAACCCAGGAATAAGCCATTTCAGCTTGAATAAGACATAAAATCAGTGAAATAGTGGGTAATTGTGCTGCCATTAATGTGTTACAAAACAAACACATGCACCAAAAGTTTGACATGAAAAGCTTTCACAACATTATTTATTTATCCATTCTATTGAAAAATTCTAGTTACTAATAAAATGTACTAGAAAACACATTCCCTTGAACTAATTACGCGCAAGAGAAAGTTAAAAGTATCAAGACATAACTGGCAATACCAAGGGAAGACAAAATGCTCATCTCACCCAACGTTTCCAAAGAATCTGAGAGCATGACAACCAAGCTGAAGGAGGTTCCTGCCCACATGACAGCATCACAGCTACATCTTACCCACTCACTCTGAAGCGCTTTGGACATAAACAATCCCATGGCATGCATCAGTACCCATACAGAAAATCCACGGGAAAAGCTTTATGTATGCATTACCTTATCTTAACTTTAAAATACAGATTGTAACCAGTACCATTATTTGATCTCTGAAGTAAAAAATAGGCAAACTGTAGACAGGTTCACTTCCTATATTTCAATTTTATGACACTTTAACTGCACTGCATACAAAACCAGTAACGCTGTAGTGTAATTGTAAAAGTATTATGTTGAACCAGAGCCATTCCTCTGAACAACATGGCCATTTACACCAGTGTCCTAATATAATACATATTTATAATAGAGTGCCTGCTGAGATAAATTAGGCATACTGCAAATAGCCATCAGGGATATGGAAAGTAATAGTTTCTCATGACCTATTACATGTGTACAAAAGCAAGTGACTGAAATGATGTAAATATTAAGATGGTATCTTTAGCAGGCACTCCTCTGCCCTGGAGGGAGAGCGGCGGGAACATCGTCTGTGCACTTACAGCTTCCCTGTGCTTTAATGAACACCCAAGCTGCAGACACACATCCTCTCCAAGAAGCATTTCTGCTGGTTTAAAAGGACACAGAGAAGAAGTATAAACACATTGCTCAGTCACTAGGGGTTAACATCGGGAAGGTCAAAGGCCAGCTACAGCTGCATTAGCCAGCCAGGCAAAGGGAAACGAGAAGGGCTTCCACAAGCAATGCCAGAGGCAAAAGGAAGTTCAGGGAAAACGGAGGCCCAGAGATCAATGGAACAGAGAAGTAATATGGAAAAGCTTGCTTCCAGACCACTGCATGGACCTCTACAGTTTAGGAAAGTCTGGGCAGTTGACAGTGGGAAAGTAACTGTTAGGGACTCATTAGCAAAATTCAATGTATTTATTCAAACATCTGGAACTGGATAGCATTCATTCAAGGGTGCAAAAGATTTGACTGATGTGATTGTGTGGCCACTATGCCTGAGAAAATGCACACGATCAGTCCCCAGAGTTGGAAAAATGATGATATTCTATCACAGGTTACAGGGTACCTGCTACACGACCCAGTGGCACATTTTGCACTGGGAGATGGGACACACACACACGAGAGATGTACCCACAAAATGGCAGTTTATTAAAACAAGAAGACAGCTTTTATACAGGGGAACACAGAAGGTTCAGGAATAGGGGTAGGAACCCAGCTAGGAACATCAAATCCTGAGGGTTACTGATATGGGGACTTGGAGGGATAGGCTAAGGGCATATGTCAGATCACTTAGGGGGAAGGGAGAGCTGGGGGAACAATGGAAGAACTGTCCTGGGGGCACGGACAGGGGAATTTGCTGAGGCTGCAATGCTGCGGCCTTGTAGTTGAGCTGGTTCCCAGGCAGTTCTGCACAGCTTAAGTTGATAAAAGTCTTCTAGAGAGATCTCTTCTTCTGAGCCTTCCTTGCAGCGCTTTTTCATCTCTCTCTGTAGGCCTCCTCTGGTNCCCCCCCCCCCCCAGCAATATTCCTATTTTAAGAAAGGCAAGAAGGACCAAGAGAACAAGAGGCTGGTCAGCCTCACCTCAGTCCCTGGACAGAGCAGGGAACATATTCCTTGTAGTCTACTTCCCAACACATGAAGGACAAGAAGGCAATCAAAAACACTCAACACAGGCAGACCATGCTTCATCAAGCTGACTGCTTTTCATAACAGAAATGACCTGCTCTGTGGATGAGGAGAGAGAGGTGGATGTGATATATCTTTACTTATTAAGATTTTTTGACACTGTGACTCTCCCATACTCATGTGGGAGTTGAGTAAGTGAGGGCTAGAAGAACAGACTCTTAGGTCTGTTGGAAACTGTTTGGCTGAACTGATAGTCCTGAAGAGACTTTACAACTGCTCTGCTGCTGTTAATCAGCAGAGTACCCCAGTATCAATAGGAGGCTGATTTTGTTCAGTATCTTCATCAACTACTTAACTGATGAAACAGATCCCTCAGCTACTTTGTGGACAGTAGTAAATAAATGACTTTGTAGCTTAATCTCTCCCTGAGAGATTCAGTTGAGAATCCAGTGAGGTCCCAATGTTCCTTAACCTGAGGACTGGGACAACAGCAACATGTTCAACTAGAAGTGCAAAGTTCTGCCTCTGAGCAGACTAACTCCATACATCCCTGAAGGCTGAGAATTGGCTGCTTGTGTAGCAGCTTTGCTAAAATGACTGGAGGTCATGGTGGACTCCAAATAGAATATGAACCAACAGTGTGCTTTCTTCACAAACAATACAAACACCATACAAAAGGCATATTACCTACAATGAGAGGTTAAGGGACTGGGCTTTATTAGTGTGGCAAAGGGGAGGTCAAGAGGCAATCTAATAGCAGCTCACAGTGGTTTAAAGAGCATCTGAAGTGCTGACAAACTCACCTAAGTAGTAGCAGACAATGCAGCAAATGGCAAACATCACAAACTACAGCTTGGATACTTCAGATTTGACAATATGTGATTAACATATTGCTTGTCCGGTGAGATGGTGCAACATCTACCCTTGAAGGTTTTCAAGACTAGGCTGAACAAAGCCCAGGTTCACCAGACTTAGTGCTGAGAAATTGTTTTGATTCAAGACCTCCAAAGGCCCCTTCCAAGAAACTTTTCTCTGATATAATGAAAAGATTATTGCCTAGCTCCCTTGCACAGCCCTCCTGTCAGACCATGGAATCATAGAATCATTAAGGTTAGAAAAGACCTCCAAGATCATCAAGTCCAACCTGAGATGTCTCAGCTCACAAAAATGCAGCAGTAGGGTTAAACAAAAGCAGTAGGGTTAAACAAAATCGTGTTTTCCAGGCTGCATAAATAAACCAAGCTTGTTTTGCATGGAACAAGGTCAGGAAACATCTTAAATGAGCATATCTGTGGGAAGATCTGAGAAAATAGTTACTTCCAGCACTACAGCCACCATAAGCAATTGAAGACGGGCTAGAAAAAAAGCTGTAACATGATTCAGAGTTGGAATAGCTGCTATGTAAGTAGCTGTGCACTTCTTAGCTTCTGCCAAGATTGCTGCAAGAACTTCCATGTTGTGTTCTCTTTTTTCCTGATTTCCAACCAAAGGGGCAGGTCCAGCTCAGTGACAAAGATTACGTTTATCAAACAGTGAAACTCATCAGATCTGGAGTTTAAAATTTATTATGCTACAAACAAGCAGAAATGCCAACCATGCTGACACTGTCTCAACATCTCAGTCAAAGATCTCCAATAAAAGCAGTTTAAAAGATGACTAACAAGATCCAATTAACAGATTAGTCAAGATCCAATGCACGTAGGTATACAGAGTGCTAAGCTAGTAAAATGCTGTCATGATAGTGAATGAAGAGGTAAGAACAGCTGAAACTTTAGCTAATAGCTTCTGATAGCGTGGCACTGTCAGGGATAATCCAGTGGCTGAAATCATGTCAAAGATCACAAAGAATAAATGAGGGACAACACAGAGATGCTGTCCTTGGTATATTCTTTCCAAACAAGATAAAAACAACATTACCTTTTACCTGAATCTGCCAATTAAATGATGGGTCTGACTAGCGTGTCATTTATAATTATTTAAAACAGATTAATCTGATCTACTACCACACTTAAGACATACCTGTGCATTGAGACATCTGGATGCAAACCCACTAGTTATTGGTAAGCTGCTGAGACAAACTGGTTTGGTTCTCCCTGTCAGGCCACAGACTGTCCAAAGACTATGTCTGGACAAAGTGAGCATAAAAAAATATTTCTAGGGATTTTCCCAACTTAGCCGTCTAGAAGTTGTGCATCTAGGTCTCACCTAGTCATTTAGGCTACTTTAACTATCAGTCTAGAGGGAAGCTTACAGGTGTGTGTGAGTCCTGTGCAAGATGGGTGGAATAAACCACCTCTTCACTTTCTTTTCCTCCCACCAAGTCAGCTACATCTCTCCACTTCTACCATAAAGAAGCCATTTCAGAACACTATGACAAGTGGTCCATCGTGGGGCGGTTTTGAGAGGATTTTAATCTCTACCTCTACAGCAGATTCTGCTGCTTATGTGACTGTGTGCTGGAAGAGAAGATAAAAGATAAATACTAGACAAAAATATTGTTTAACTAAATTTTTCAGACTTTCGGAAGGGCAATTATTCTGAAGTCAAGAATTTCTCATCCAAGCTTATGAAGAGATCCTGAACATGTCCATGCATAAATGATATGCACAACACATACATGCACATGCACGACCTTATATAGCTCAGAGCAAGGCTGCACTTTCAGTTGTCTAAAACTGAAATGCTGTTGCCCATGTGAATTAAGAGAGCACTGATGGAGGAAAGATCTCATGAGATCAGTTCCAATCCCTAGACGAATACATAAACACCTTACTTATTTCAGAGGAGTGCAAAGTTTGGCCCTCGAGAGTTTTAATTTATGTGAAATCACCACAGGAAAATAATTTCCAATTTACAGTATAAAATTTTGCCTCATATTTTGCTGTTGCTATGTAGCTCCTATTAACATTAGGACCTCTACAAAATATGCTACAAAACTGAACATACCTAATGGAAAGAAGACCCCCCAAATGTTTCCTGCAGCTCAGACTCAGTATCTGTATTTTATAAATTAGATATTGGCTGTTGTCTGGCTCTGCTTAAAAATTATCTGTATCCGTACTTATTTCACCTAAGAATTCTTTCCACCATTTTTAAAACAAAGGTAGGAAATGGGAACAGAACTGTAAATAACTGAAATGATTTCTTCTGACAGAGAGACAGGAAATCACTGTTTTAGTTTCTAAATCCTGAGTTTAAGGAGTTCCCCTCCAGAGGAACATTCACTTATTTTTTAGTGGGCACACACTTCAACAAAGAAAATGGAAAATGGTGACAATAAATGACAATTAGCAACACTAAGTTTGGTATCAGAATATGTTTTTCCTCAAATGAACTGAACAGTGACAATAATGAAGTTTTATTTTTTCCTCTCATGTGGCATTCATTTACTGAAGATGCTCTCCTCTTCATTCCCAGTCTGTAGAAGGTCAGGGTACCTTCACAATGATGGCTCTAGCAAACAGGAACTGTCACGCAACCCATTAGAACCCATAAAATCATTATCAAATATTGGCCTTGCCCCAGACTGGATACCTGGGGCTGGATTTGTGCCACAGTTTTCATTTTACTTTCCAAATGGAATGCTTCAGTGAAATAAAACTCACCCGCCTGTAGCTTATTCCACTCTGCCAGGGATGAAAATAAAAGGAAATACGTGGCTCTCCTAAAAAGCCATTCAGCACTCAAAGCCCCACTAATGATAGGGAAGGAAACAGAAGATTATTCTAATTCATGACCCAAACTTAACTTTAAATGGTTAGGATGGCAAAAATAAGAACAATGAATTACTGCTTCCCTTGGCAGTTAACACAGTACAACTTCTGAAGCAAGAAAGAAATACAGAAAATAAAATACTAGAGCACTGTACCTGATCTGGAATCAAATCCCATATATTACAGACAGCTCTCTTCTTCCAGACCCATCTAGTGTTTCCTGCTATATCCCTTCCATTAAATATGACAGTCTTCTAGTCCTTTTTGTAGAGATCAGTGTGCAAGGGGTAGAGGTCAAGAGGCAGAGTAGATGTCAGTAAAAGACTGACAAAGTACAGAATGTGTAAGACCATGAATTGCTCTTGCAACTGATCATTTTTGAATCTGAGTACAGTTAAAACTGAGGGCATTTAGCACTTACCAAAACTGAAACTGAATACAAAAATATAGCACTGCTTTCAATTACAGTACTCAGATGCTTCTGGGGAGGGTGCTAATGATCAGGTATTTTGTACTTCAAGCTATGTCCCCCTCCCAGCAGGCATCAGCTGTACTCCCTGAATTGACCTTTCCTGGCAGCTACTTTTAAAATAATGCAAAAGCCATACAGCCAAGCCAAAAATCCCTCATAACAACAACCAAACATTACATTACGTTTTAAAAATCACTCTGCTGCACTGCAGCACTGCACTGCACTGAAGTCTTCCTCACTCCTAAAATTAGTGCAGTAAATTTTATGAATTTACTCCAAGTCCTGAAAGCCTCCCTCAAAAGAAAATAAACTCAGAATAAATAACCACATTTTAAAAAGTTCTTGCAATTGCTCTAATGGTCATCAGTACTAATTCTGTAACCATCTAACCTTAAGATACCTTTTGAAATGTTTTTGCCTAATGCTTTGGAAAAACCCATCTCCCACCCACTTCTTCTTCTCCAATCCTCAGATACTCCTAGAGCCATAAATTTTTAGAAAACTGGCATCACGCACTTTTTTCTGCATCCACAAGGCCACTGTCATTTATTCAGTTTTAAAAAAGTAAGTAATTATTGTGAATTGCAAATAAAAAAGTATTTTTACTGTTCCTCTCTTGACTTTTCAGCACTGTTTGCCTACCAGTGTTTTCCTGTGTATCCTGTGTATACTAATTAGTAATGTTGCTTTACAAAGAAAAGTGTTGTGAGATGATAAGTGGTTTAAAAGACAAATAGAAATTGTTAGTTTGAAATAAGCTTGTGACTAATTCCCACCCTGAGCTTAAGCACTGAAGTACTCCAGCACTGAAGTAGGTCGGTGTGTAGAACAGGCATATAGGCTTCTTTGGATTCTTAACTGCATGTAGGCTTCTTTGGATTAAGTGCTATATTACTGTCTTTAGTCAAAGTGATCTGGTCATTTTATTAAGTTTCACAGGACACCAAGTCTGAGACCATATAATGTCCCATATATCACATCCTTTTTTTCTCCCTAATGTTTTATGAAAATGCACCTTCTTGAAAAGCATTCAGGGTTGACTGGAAGAAATCAAGGGATAGACACCGCACCACCTCCCTTGCTCATTCATCCTTTCTCACGGTTTAATCGAGTACCTAATTTCTACTTTGACTTTATCTGGTTTCTGTTTATGACTATGACTCATTTTCCACTAAATTAAAAAAGCCTTTAGCACTCCATATCTCCTCTGTGGAGGAATTTGTACGTTGTAATTTAGCTCTGCTTCACACTCCTTTATGACAAAATGAGCCTGATGTGTTTTTTACATTTATTGTATAAGACTCAGGCCCTGTATCTGGTATCTGTCTTGTTTGCTATTAACTTTTACAACTTCCTTTTTGAAGGAGATGAGGAGGACTGACTCAGTACTCTAGCACCAGTGACATTCATACTGTAAGCCATCAGTCTGCTCCTGATACTGCCCTACTTACATGTTCTCAGTGTTTATGAGCTCATTTTGTCAAAGCCTCTCTCAAGTTGTATTTTCACTATCAATTTTCAAAAAAATATCAGTCACTGCTGGGACACTGTAGCCCCATTCTGACACAGTCAATCCGAGATCACCTTTTAAAGCAGAAACTACTTTAGGGTTTTTTTCAGGTTGGTTCAGTTTGTCCAGATGATCATAGTGTTCCATACAACTGCCTTGTCCTCCTTATTATATACATCCACTAAAAAAATCAGCAGCAATTTTGTATACTTAAAGACTATTGATCGAAGTGTCATTCCTCTACAACCCAGACAGTCACAAATCCAATTCAGTTTTTATTTCTCACAAGTACTTTCTGGTAAATGCCATATTACTTTTCAAACCTACTCATATCATCACACTATCTTCTGTTTCACATTGAAACTACATTGAAAAAAATCTTCAGAAAATCAGCAAGGAAGCCCAGATAGGGCCAATGTCCTGTTTCATTCCAGCTCTTTTCATCACTCAGGGTATTTGAAAAACCACAACAAAAAAGCAGAGCTCATCGACACTCACCAAGTGTCTCAACTGTCACAGAGCATAAAGCAAAACCAGGGAGAATGAGAAATGTAACTGTGTTGCACTGAAACAACAGCAAAAACTGCCAGTGCCATAACCTTGATGATAGATTAACTGTGAAGTGTTACTGCAGCTAAAAGCATGTTGTGTAGGAAGACTGTCTAGATTCATCTTATTCTGTCACTTTGCAAATGAGCATTTTGCAAATCCTTATGGTCACAAAACCACAAGAGTGTACCACTCATATTATCCAAAACAGGCATATTAAAAGAACTTCTCTAGTCCATTGTGTAGCACAGGTAACAAGTTACCAAAGTGGCAAAACTTAAAAGCCCATGAACAAATATATGACTGATAGAAAGTATAATCCTTCACTTTTCTCCTAAATTGGTGAGAGTTAATTGGGAGTTAGTCACGGGCTTCTCTGCATCTTAAGGACTAGAGATTTTTAAAAGCCACTGAGATCCTACAGTCCAATAAAATTTCAGACTTCTCAAATTTTCCCTTCCCAACTAAATAGTGTCTTAAGTTACAAGTGTCTTCAGGCTTACACTGTATCACCATTCTCAAAAATAAAGTTTAAAATTTGTGACTTATCAATGCAAGAAAGGCCACAGCAAGGATTTAAGAGTTTCACGGAATCATAGAATCATAGAATTAACTGGGTTGGAAGAGACTTCCGAGATCATCAAGTCTAACCCTTGATTCAACCCCACTGTGATTACTAGATCATGGCACTCAGTGCCACATCCAGCCTCATCTTAAAAACCTCCAGGAACGGTGAATCCACCACCTCTCTGGGTAGGCCATTACAATACCTGATCACTCTCTCTGTAAAGAGCTTCTTTCTAATATCCAACCTAAACCTCCCTAAACCTCCCTTGGCAGAGCTTAAGCCCGTGTCCTACTGCTGGTTGCCTGGGAGAAGAGTCCGACTCCCACCTGGCTACAACCTCCTTTCAGGGAGTTGTAGAGAGTGATGAGGTCACCTCCAAGCCTCCTCTTCTTCAGGCTAAACAACCCCAGCTCCCTCAGCCTCTCCTCATAGGACTTGTGCTCAAGTCCCTTCACCAGCCTGGTTGCTCTTCTCTGGACCTGCTCCAGCACCTCAATATCCTTCCTGAACTGAGGGGCCCAGAGCTGAACACAATCCTCAAGGTGTGGCCGCACTAGCACTGAGTACAGGGGAAGAATCACTTCCCTGGTCCTGCTGGCCACACTGTTCTTGATGCAGGCCAGGATGCCATTGGCCTTCTTGGCCACCTGGGCACATTGCTGGCTCATGTTCAGCTTCCTGTCAATCAGATCCCTTTCCGCCTGGCTTGGTTTGTTAAATTTAAAAGAATGCATAACTACATAGCTGCATAGCTGGCAGTCAAGGGAACATGATGGGAGGAGGAAATATGAGCAGAGAAATAGTGCAGGGGACTATTTTGAGGCAAGGGAGAACTGAAGACCACAGGAACTGTAGCTGTCTACACTGGGGTGAAGCACAAGGTGAGGGAGTGAAGTCATGCAGTTCAGTGGGTTTGTTATGAACCCATAGGAAACCAGGTTTCATTGCTGCTCTGCTCATGGAACAACTTGTTGTTGATCATGATGATTGCCCAACTGAGGAAGTATTATATTCATCCTCTCTAGTGCCAGGCACAACCATACATCTAGCCAAAGACTTCATTCATTGTCCTTTTATTCCTGCAATTGTGAATCATCCCTGCCTTTGCATATTCATGCCTAAGCCTGCAATTAACCTGCCAGCCATGTTACTCATGGGTAGAAATTGCCAGGTTCCCCTCTTATTATTTATTTATTTTTATTTAGGCAATGAAGATATGGCAAATACATATAAATTTAAATGGTACTCTATATACTCTCTAGCCTACACCTGATTATTAAGAGCAAATTACTCTTATCACACTCAGATACAAAGTCCACAATCTGTGAGAGAATACTATACCTGAATCAGATACTGGAAGACATTTAAAAACGTATTAAACTTTGGAAACAAACAAAAGGAAAAGTAACATGAAAATCTAATGAAAATCTATCACCAAAAAGTCTGTGTCATAAAGAATGAGTGCTTACTTAGCAAAATACATGTAAATATTTGTGTTCGGGTGGCAAGTATTAAAAATGAGATCTTCAAATTTTGTCTTACTGTCAGTCTCGGCACAATGCCAACTGCTCATTCTTCTCAAATACTAAGAATTTAGCACTGCAAATTTGAGGTTAGCTGGGACATTGGGCCTGTTTTCAAGAGATTCTGAGTCCTAGTTTTTCAGCTTTAGAAACTTTCAACCAGAGGTTCTAAGAGTACCAAACTGCTCACCTAAAATTTGGATACAATAATCATCAGGTGTTACTGAAGTCACTGCTTTATCTCAAATTTTCATCTCCTTTTTGTCAAGGGAAAATCTCCATATATATTTAGTGCTTATCACTGAAGTTCTCTGTTGCATGCTTACGACCGTAAAAGTTCAATTGCTTAGTTATTCTAAACACTCATGCAACAGAATCACTAGAGGCTTGCCAACTGCCCTCACCTAGGATGCTCCACACTATCAAAATATACTTTCAATCTTCAAAATATATTCTGTATTTGGCTTGTCTCTTTTTATCCTTGTATTTCAGTCATTTTGAATTAATGGGGCCACTCTTCCTGCAGTGAGGTGATCTGAAAGCTCCAAGTAAGGTAACAATGTGCTTTTACACTATCAATGAACATTTTGACTACAACCCTAACAACATTCTCATAAATCTGATTACTCCACAGAGTTGAAAGAACTTGAATGCCTGTGTTATATGCAGACTAACATTAGGATGTGCAGACTGAAAACAAAGAACAGCTTCAAACAACCACACTGCCGGAGGTAAAAGAGGCAGAGGGAGGCTCCTCTTGTACCACGGAGGCTTTGAAGCTACCAGCATTAGTGGCAGGTCTAGACTAGCATCAAGCCCATAAAGTAAACAAAAAACACGTAGGTAAAATTTGAGATTATCAGCCTTACAGTGTCTCTTGAAACAATTATTTCATTGTTGATATGCTCTATGGCTTTCAGAATCATGCCTCCTATTACAAATTCTCATGTGTAACATAAACAAAAAAATATAGGAAGCATTAAATTTAAAAAATGCAATTAATAGCTCTGGGTTGGTTATTTCACAACACTTTACACATCTGATTTCTCAAAGGCATCTAGTCATGTTTTCCTTCCTTATAATAGACATTAGAGAACAAATTACAGACTTAAAGGTAAATGACAGTTGAGACATGGAGCTAGAAGTCAGTCTATTCCAAAAAGCGTTCTGCTGACAGCATTGCAAATAGGGTGAGAAACAAAAACTTCACTACTGCAGTAGCACCACATGAAGAGGGAACCCAGAATCTATGTAACCAATATTCAGCATATTATTATTGTATAGATTACCCAGAATTTAAATTTTAAACCAAGAATGAAGCATTTATCTCCACTTCTCATGTCCAATAAAGACTCTCACTTGAGAGAACTTGGGGCTTTGTCATGATCTTGTCATCTTGTACAAGAGACCTATGGTAGTTACACTGTTGTGGCTTCACATACTACTACAAATAGTAAGCAAGTCCCTCAGTAAATCATCCCTGAGCACAGGATGTGGCTGAGCCAAACTATTCTGAGTTGGGTTATCGAATCTGGAATGCTTGATTAAGCTGGGAGTGGTCCTGAGGCTTCTTCCCGGAGGTGGGAAGCCACTGATTTCCTTCTGCTCAGTTTTTAAGTACAACAGTTTATATGAAGTATTTTTCAAACAACATGTACAGTATGAGATACGCAATGAATTCTGAATTCTTAATGAAAAAGTTCAAAATTTTCATTTAAGCTTTCATTAACAGCCTCTCCCTGACGAAAATTTTGTTCACATTGAAGTTGATTATACCAGCTTCATTCCTTAAGGCATTTGCCTGAACTCACAGAATAAATACGTTTAACATAAAAATCACTTTCCACAGCATGCAAATGTATGTTATTGTATAAAACACTCAGCTCTTATTTCATTAAAAGAAAGATAGAGTCTAACACACCCATTTCTAATAGGTTCTAAAAGACAATCTTCAAAAAGGACCTTTCTGTTTTAAAACTCCTTTGCCTCTGAAATACTTTCTGCTTTATACCTTTTGCGATTTCCTGGTGTCACCCACCGCTATATCAATTAAGTTAAAACAGCTGAAGGCAATTTCTGTCTCTTCCCTTGTCCAATCAGTGTTCCTGCAGTTCTACTTCTTCACAACATCTCTAAGAGTTGTCTCCTTTCCAAAACAAAATAAAAAGTGTTCCTCACATCCCACCAGCTCCTGTCTGGATTGGTGATCTATTCAACAAGTGTCAGTTTACCTAGACAATATGAGGGAAAGCTGCTTCAGCATAAAGATTTCTGAAGCACCCTGGGATCTCCAATGCTCTAAGAACCTCTGGCTGGACAGTCATAACAACTTTTGACTTCTAACAGCATTTAAACTTGCTATTGGATAAATATTCTCAGAAATCACTGTATTTTTTTCATACATGACATTACATAATTACATCAGGGCCAACTAACATTTTTCCCAAGAGTAAATTTGCCAAAAAATGCTAAGTCCAAAACCTAAATACCATCCAAGTGGACTAGACAGCTTGCCTAAGCCAGCAGATCTCCAACCTCATTCTAATTCTGAGGACGCCAGTGATGATGGCAGCTTTCCGCAGACCTTCAGCAATTTGTCTCAGTGGAGATCTGATTCAATGTTTTATGTACTTGGTTTGTAATAAGATCTGTGCAGAATGGTTCTGATGTGTATTCCTTGCACTCCCAAACCTCCTACTGCCACTCACAGTCACTCTTGGAGTCCAGGCAACACAGGAGCCATTTCTAAATAATACTGTAGCACACAAAAATCATATTTTCCATGGGAAAATAATATACAGCTTGTGCATGTGAACAGAAACCAGAACATATTCTTTGGTTTCAGTCACATTCTTGAAAAGCCTGAAGCATTTGGTAAATAATCTCTTTCCTCAGAAGAAGAATTACGGTTTTGAAGCCACACTGTATAGTTGATGCCCAGGTGGTTTTGCTGAGCAAAGATCATTTTGGAACAAGAAATTGCATAAAAAGCATAATCTTTAAAGATGGTGTTTTAACACTCTGAAACTTGCCATCACTTCTGCCAAGAGACGTAGTCTGTGCTATACAGGACACAGACTGAGAATGAATAAGGTTTTCTGAAGTGGTAAATGATGTTGTGTACAGTGATTATCCCACAAGGTTCCTAATCCCACCTTGAACATTATAGAGCAGTATGGCAATAAAACACCAGACTATAAACATGGTTAGTCAAAACCTTTGCCAATCCCAGAAGAGAGACATGCATGTTAAAATATTTTTAAGCAAAGCTAAAATACCACACTATTCAAGTTCTGTTTTTTTTTCTGTGAGACATGTAATCATTACCTGCTTAAAAAACAGGATACAAACCATTTCAAAGAGGAGTGAAAGCGTGCAGGGCTGCACATGATTGTTTCCTGTTGGGCTTCACCAGCTACTTCTGTGACCTGTGCTAATCAACAATCAGAGATAGGAAATGCCTTTAAGAAGGCATTGGGCTGCTTTGAAAGTACACACAAGTTTCCTACCACTAACATGACAAGTTTCTTCTTTAAATTCTTTTGCTTGTTTCTGTTACTATTCAAGTGTTCAAAATTTTCCTTCTTGCCTATTTTTCCCTTTTCTATATTCCCTCTATTGGTTTTCTCTTCTACAAATAGTTATATCCATTCACAAGTTTTTTTTTTTTAATTTTCCTAATATTCAAAGTCCATATGTTCATCTTTCACCTTTCCATTCCCCTAGGTCTGGGCCAACCTTTCCTTTTAAATTCCCTTTGTAGCTGGTGAGCATATAGGCTCAATGCTGATGCTGGAAAGAAGCTAAAGGAAACTAAGGAGCAAAATTACCTAAGTCTGAGCATTCCCAAAAACGCTGTGCTTGCTAAGATCTAAGTAATGCAAAGGTAAATGCACAAATCCCTTATTTACATAAACAGCAGGAAGAATGTATGAACATTAACATACAAAAAGTGTATCCATGAATTGCAACAGCTTACAATATCACTTATCACCTGAAATTAAAATTAAAGAATGAAAAAGATGTAAAATATGATGAAAAACTTCACAAAGTTCAGAAAATTCCACTTGCAAAGTGGGCCAAAGTCCTGTAACTTTTCTGCACCCTCAGTATTTCTTCTGCTCACTTAATTACATTCCAAACTTCAAATTTTGGCTAACACATTTGCATATGCTTTGTACTTCAAAGGCTGACTTGCTTATTAGCATAGCCTAGTTCCTGTTACTTATATAAATAACTATGAACAGGAGTCACACTGATCTAGCTGCACTTCATTTCTATTCTCTGTATTGGGAATTCTTCAGATGCAAGCTCCCATGGAAATTTTTAGTTGGTTTGGTATAATCAATTTTTGATTATGCTTCTACACGGAAAAACCCCACCTCTTTTTATTAATAGAAAAAAAGTAATTTTGTTAGGGAAGTTACAGATGTTTGTGGGCTCAGTGAAAATGTTGATGCCAAAACAAATTAACACAAACTATTAAATATGAAGATTAGAGTACAACAGATTTTGATCTTTCAGATATTTTGGAAGAAAGACTTCATAGACTTAAAATTTTATCTAAAAGGAGTTTGATTTATATACAGTTCACTTTATACATTTGAAAAAGTATTAGAAAGTTTAATTCATTTAGAAAGTTTTTTTTGCAAGTACAATAAAATGGTTATAGTATAATCTATGGCATGCGGGTCAGGTAAAGTGCATATATAGGCTTGCTCATGGCAATACTTAGGGCCTCACAGCTAAACTTCAGGGAAGTATTAAGGCCACTGAGAAGCTACTGAATCAGAACTGTAAAAATGTCCTTTAACAAAACATAGCAAGGACTTCATCAGGATTTTTCCTCCTCCATCTATCCAATCTACAGTTATTCCTTTCTCTTGCTTGGCAAGGGGTATTTCTTCTTTTCTTCTTAAAGTTGTGTTTTATTCCTGAAAGAGCATGTACTAAAGGTTTTCTGATGGCATCACCACATCCTGCCACTGACCATAATAGCACTTTGAAAGGGAGATTTGTCACTCTGCAGGATGACCAGAATCCCTCGGGGTCACAAGCAGGACAGAAAAAAAGCTAGAACACTTTCTCCTGGGGAGTGGAGGAAAAAACTCATTTCCTGGGGTTTAATTTTTTCCCCCTATGACATGTATTTACATCCCTTTCTAAATTTCTTCTAAAACTTCTCTAGAACTGTCACCCAGCTGAGGCTTACTCAGAGCCATCATTCAATGAGAGTTCGTTGGCACTGCCTTTCTTTAAAAGGAGAGCAGGAAGAAGGGTGGACAGATGTGACAGGGCCATCTGCAAATGCTTCCTCAGCATCCTCATTTCCTCAGTGTATTCTGACCAGCCGTGGCCCCAGAAAGTCCATTTCGATGAAAGGGATCCACCCAACAAATCAGGACATGTCCTCCTTGGTAATGTACCAGACAAAGCCTGGGCAAAGCCTAGTGTTTTGTTTGTGTTTCTTGGTGTTTTGAAAAGTGTGCTTTCAACTTTCTTCTAGCCAGAGAACAATGTACAATTCGTTTATTTTAATACCCTATAACCTAGTTTGTATAAACCATATATCCCATGTCAAAACAAGAACAAAGAGGAAGTTCCAGCTTCTTCACAGCTTCTCCTGAGCGTGCAGTCAACCACCAGCATCGTTATGGAAATGACGCATCCTTTTGGAAATGCATTGACAAGCATCTCTTTGAACTGAACTCCAAACTCAAAATGAGTAATGGCAATATGCCCAACATGTTTGTGTGCTAAGCCAGTAAATGAGCCTGTCATGCTTGCATTTTCTTCTGTGCCACTGTCCCCTGTGCCCTGGCTTAAAAGTGATTTATTACTCATCAACTGAGAAGGCATATCAAGGAGGAAAAAGGAATAAACTTCAAGTGTTCATAAATTAGCATATACATTGCCCAAATGGCACCACCTTTTCTGCTAATCCAACTATGCGTTTTAACAGGAAAAAAGCCTTGTTTGACATGTGATTATTATTAAAAAAAAAAAACAAACAACAAACCTCTTTGCTTTTTGAAGTGCAATGCAACATCTTATCATACCTTAGCATTTTTGGTCCCTAGTTTAATTTCCTAAGGTTTTTCTCATAACATGATTTTCATATGTCAAATATTGCCTTCAGCATATGTATGTTCTTGGTGCTCTTAGGAGGAGAAATGGTCTATATATGGAATAATGATACTCGAAAAACAACAAAATACTAAAGACCCAAATACAAGAAATAGAAGAAGTACTGATGGATATAACTTTTTTAATTGTCTTTTGTGATATTTACATTAAATAAGATTTTTCCAATTATTTTTCCTATGGGAGGGCAAAGTTGCTTTCAGAAAACAAAAGTGTGCAGTTCTTCACTTGACATCATTCTGGAAACAAGCAAAAATATACCAAGGGGATGGATTGTTTGTTCCTTGGATGGTTTCTGGTAACAGCAACATATGCAAAGAGACCACAGACTCAAACAATTTTTAAGATATATGAATCTTTGTAATAATAATATTTCCTACATTATGATTTAGTCATCACTGCCTGCTAGCCAGCTTCTAATTAATTAAGTACATATTTACAAAAAGATTCACTCGATGGTAAATTCCCATCAAAATTTTAACCTGTCAAAATAAGTAATGTAGAAGTAGCTGATATAGCTATCACATACTCATCAAAATATCAGGGGAAAGATTGCATTCAGCTGTATTTTGAAGAGAAACACACTACAGATTTTATTATTACATTGCCAGATGCTCAGGTTTCTTTTAATGGAGTTAAGTGGAATAAATTTCTCAAAACATAGTTCTGTATTTGCTGAACCAAGCATTCCATAAAACACTGCATTTTCTAAAAAGTTAAGAGTTAGCTTTTTGCCCTCAAATAAACCACCTCCAAGCCAGAATTTTTTTTAAAATATATTTCATATATAATGAACAGAATATTATAGTTACAAACAATTTTTAGTTCACAGACTATTTTTTAGAACCCCTTTGTCTTGGAATGACCTATTTATTTCTTGAATTAACGAAACTGAATTCGGATTTTTAATTCCTCCTGCAGTTGCAAAACTCATTTCCTTCAAAAAATTGATCACAACATCAAAACATTTGTCTTCCTCAGTAACCCAGTTAAACAGGTGTATTGGTACACACGTCACAGATTTTGCAAATTAGTTAAGGTGCTGTATTTGCAAAGATTTTCACAGCCTTCACTGAAATATATGTGAAAAAAATAGTACGCTTTAAACTGTTAATTTATACTGATGTTGAAAAGATACAGGGCATATAAGAGAAATTTTGTGAGGTTAGAGCCTGATGCACCCAGCCTGGACAGAAGGTTGGGTGCTGCCTGTTCCAGATAGCTGGCTCCTCCACCACCACTGCTGCACACCAAGGTCCTGGCAATCCTTCCAGTCCCTGCTGCCCTTTGTCACAGAGGTTTTGGCTAAATATACATGCAGGCATTTATCCACCCTTCAAACACTTCCTCTTCAGATCAGTGCTTCACTGTGCACAAGGAAATGTTTCCAGTTACATCCTGCCCCTCTGTGAACTTGACTAGCCTTTACCACTTCAAGCCTTTTCCAACCTAAAATGAAAAAATAGGAGCAAGTTCACTTTCTGTAATTAGCAGTTTACATAAGATTTAAGCCATACCCTAACTTATTTCTTAAAATCAAATGTAAAATTAGAATTAGACAAACCCAGTCTAAGACTACATCTACATAAGCTGGGTACTACACTTGCTTGATCTATGTTTAGGTCTGCCTGCTTTTCTTACTAAACACATTTTTCCACCACAAGTATGTTTCTACCAACCCTTCTGAATAAACCCCTTAGGTAAACCATGAAGCATGACTTCTACAGCCCCACTTGCTCCTGATGTACAGACCCTAGTTCATTTATCTTGCTGCAGATGAGGCTTTAATTTCAAAGCTCCCACTCCTTGCTTTCTTCTGAGTTTCTTCTGTAGGAGACTGATACCATTACACAGTCAGCACCTCCCAATGCACCTTTCTTTAGAAGTTCTCACTCTTCCTAGTAGATGTCTTTTGTTTCCCTGAATGACAACAAACCGACTTCTTCATGCAGGTCTGGATGTTCTCCTGCTTGATAAATCTCATGGTTGTCACCTGTTGTGACAAACACAACAGTATATCACGGCAGTTTAAAGCAAGGCCAGTCAGGCTTTAACGCTGCTGCACAAAGTGTCAGGTCTGATTGTGGGTCCACAAGCCCAGGTGGGATCCCAGCAATCAGAAACAGGGTTTCAAGGATGTCTCAACTCCAGAGAAGCAGTGCAACTTGCATCTAGAAATGGCACTTCAAGGCTGGAAGGCAGAAAAGAGTCCAAAGCAGGTAAGTTTTGGAACTGCTCACATGGAAGATGTATCAGTGTCCTAGTTAGAACAGCTGGGACCAGTTCATCACCATGTGGGTGTAACCCAAACTGTGTGTTCTACACCCTCTATTGTCATTTGCCAGAAATTATTAACAATAGACCATTTGCAGCAGCTGCCCAGAGCACACCTGACCCCTCAGGCTATAAGCTGGGCGTTAAGAGGCCTGTGAGACAAGAGGACGTTCCTGTCCTCCCACCCACAACTCACCATCACCCCTTGTGAAACTCTCCGCCCTGGGGCTCCTGCCCAAACCTAAGTGTATATAATTTTGGGGTCCTGGGACTTCTAGTATCACTCATGGGATCCAGAGGAGAACCAGAACCTCGACCAGACTGCAACCATCACTCGCACCAACAGGTTTTTCCTCTCCTTTTATTTTTGGACTCAGAGGGCCCACGTGGGGCTCAGCACGGGGGGCCAACAAACATCATTTTGTTCATACCCCAGGGTGCCAGGTTATACATCTGCGGTTTTTTGGGTTAAACCCAACTGTTCATCTGTATAATTGTATTTTTTTGTATTATTTTTATTAAATTGTAATTCTGATTCATAATCTCTTTTGAGTTGGGTTCATTTCTCCTGCTGGTTTACCTTTAACCAGCACAATCAACTTGAACAGGCACTAATAGAAGAAGGTCATGAAAACTGCAAATATCGCCTTCACAATTTTCAAAGCTACTCCTCTACAGTTCTGTTTATGAAAGTGACACATCAGACATGAAAGAGTCTTGCTCACATTACAGAATACATTGCATCATGCTAAATAATCTAAATGCAGTCAGAAAATTCCTTCACGGAGAATAACCCAATTATGGGAAAGAAATTTAAACACCAACTTTCCCTCCTATGCCGCTTAGTTTATAAGAAGACCAAATGCTGATTATGCTCATAAATCTCAAAGACAAGTTCATAGATAAATTCAAAGATGTATAAATTTCACACCCCAACAGACATTCAACAATTGAAATGGTGTCACCAAAACAGCTTTTCATTCTCTTTGAATGTTAGGGTACATGCAAAACTTGGCCCTTACGGCTGCATAATAGGCTTATCTACACAAAAATGTAGTCCTCTTAACTTGAGCCCTAGCTCTTTGGCAAGATTGGGTGAATAGTTTTGAAATGAGAGCTGGCACTCCCCACAGTACTGTTTGTAAAAATGAGGGCAGAACTCAGGGTCCTCTTGAATATACCTTGTTCAGATGAAACTCAGTTGGGCCCAACAATGGTCCCATGCCGTTTCCCATACATAAGGAACTAGACTGTTTCTAAAGAGAAATCTTTCCCATCCTATGTCCTGTTGCATCATCCCAGCTCACCCAACAACCTCAGTGTGGGACTGGCATAGACTGTGAGCTGAAGTGCTCAAAAAAAGGTCACTTTTCAATCACCCTGCTCAGTGTCATCTTCTGAAGCCTCTCAGAAGCAGGTAGTAAAGGCCTTGTCTAGAGTCCATTTCACACCAAAGGAATCCACAGTTCTCAATAACCTTGAAGGATTCACATCTTCCCAAGGGCAACTGCTCTGAAGGTGTTTGATCTTGCTACTTTTAAATCATGGAAAAATGTAGTCATTTGTTGAAAGATGATACTGGCTTTTAATACTAATTTCTGACCACCTAATAGGATATATTTCATTGAGAAATGTGAAGTTTGGAACCTTTTTTCTTATGTGCCCATTCAATTCTCAAGTTCAGACCTGTTAAAGGTATAGATGCTTCTGGGAGTGATGTTTTTCCCCTATACCACTTCTAGTGAAAATTCACTCGATGCCTCTGAGCCAGAAACTTCAGCATAAAATAACCTGGTTGGAATTCAGGAATAAATAATTTCTGGAGTGGAAAAGAAATTATTTTAGAAACATACAAATACTTAAATCATACAAAACACATATATTGAGTAATAGTGCCAAGGAGCAGATTTAATCCTGAAGCCCTTAAGATGCCAGAGCTAAATTATGTTGGATGTTGTGGTCCCAATTTGTAAAACTACTTATGCATAAGCTTTGTATTAAGCCTCAGTGTAATCCAATGAAGTCTATGAAAAGCATGCTGCCTCAAACAAGTAAAACTTCTGTTGAATACAACAGGAGTTCTGTTTGTGCAAGGTAGAAAAGCTACTTTGAACAAAAATCTGGTATGTGAGGGTAATACTTGGGCTGAATAATTAATCTCTCTTACTCACATAAACCCTATTTCCCTGTTCAGGGAATTCTGCCCCACCTTTTAAGGTGTTTTTAGTCTGATGGATATAATAAACTTAATACTCCATCCATAAGATTTCGGGACGTGAGATGTAGAGCATTTAATTCTATTACAGTTTTATTAAAAGAAGCTCCTTTCATTCGGTTAAGGATCAGAAAGAGAGCACTTCTAATCCAATGACTCTTCTAATTTTAGTAATGGAGACCTAATTTAATTTTAGACATGTAGATAAAAGGATACTAAAAAATGAGACACGTCAGTGAAGGTGTTGTTACAAGTACCGTAAACAACTGTCTGTTTTCTCTTATTGCCTTAAAGCCCTGTATGGAAATGTCTTCACTGAAACTGGTTCCTTCAAAAGCAAGCAAATCATGGAAAAATACAGTGAAGCCATGTAGTACATGGAGACATACTAATGATGCGAACTCACGCTCAGAATCTCAAAGACTGCCAGGAGCAACTACTTCATTTATACTAAATCTTTAAAAGTGACTACTTTTGAAACAAAACAAGAGGAAAACAGTAGTACTCTCTACAAGGTGAAAGTTAGTGCCCATTTCCCTTTTCTACTTGCAAGAGACCACCTCCACCTGCCACCGCCACCCCAAGATAACAGAATTTTCGATGCGAATTGGATTCCCACACGCAAATACCAGAGAAAAATCTTGCCAGCAGCTTGGAAGACACCAACAGACACTGACTGGCAGCACTGGAGGTATCCATGATGGTGACTCAGCATGCCAGCTCTTGCACTCGCTGTTCACCACACCAGGCCTGCACGGGTGCTAAAGCCCTGGTACAGTGACGCTGCTGAAGCTACAATCACACAGCACTTTACTGAGGTTGCACAATTGCTTTTCTAATCTAACGGGCAGGGCAAAAAGAGTGGTTGTCATTCAAAGAAGGTGTTCCAATCCCTCTGAAAGCTCCAGGCCTTCTCGCCCTCTGCAAGAGCACGTGGCCATGGTGATGGGCAGGCAGGGGCATAGTACAAAGCCATTAGTAATACTAGGCGTACATCACTCTGGTTGCTACACCACTTGTATTCATCAAACATGTAAATGTGCTAAGAATGCACTAATTACTGCTTTCCCAAGATAATTTTTCCTGTCCATATCTTCAGTTTGCACGGTAGTTTCTAGTAGCAGCAGTCGCTGAAACATTGATATGTCTCTTTCTTATTAGCAGCAGTAACAGGCATCAGTAGTTTACCTGTGAATTTTTAGGCTGCCAATACCTGGTTTTTGCATTTTTCTGAAATTCTGTACTATTTCACTGTCAAATTTTGCCTATTTGTTACATTCAAAATATCTTAGCAAAGAACTTGCATCCTGTATCATAAAGATTAAGTTAACTAAGCACTCTCAACACCCAGCCAATTTCTAATTATGGTAAGCCCAGTAACTTGTCAACAGGAATTCTCTTTCCATGATTAAAATCAAGAAAACATTTTTTTATCAGAGTAGATAACACAGAATTTGGTCTATTTTCCAGCATAGCATAGATCTAGGATAAAGCCAAGAGCAGAAGAACAGAAACTTGTCTTGCAAGTAAAACAACATCCTACTAAACATAAATAGTTATTTGAGAATATTCATGTACTTTAGACATATGTATTCATATGCATTACCCCAGAGCACTTATTTAAAGTAACAAATTTGCTCTTAGAATTCATACAGCAATACACAACCCAAGTCTGTAGCGTGTACTGCAGAAACAACTGAAGTATGAATTAAAATTTTTGCTTCAAAAGTATTTAGATTCTTTTGACAATCAGTAAGAGAGAAACAATCCACTGGTGATACAATTAATTGTTCATATGTCAGATCTTAATTTTTTTACTCTGATGTAAAACCATTACTTTCAGAATTTTTCAAATTTGCGGGAAAAAAAAAGGACTTTCAGCTTCCCCTTAACTGCTGCTATTGAATGATTTACACCATTTTTCAAGCCTGCATTTACTCAAGCTTACTTTCTACATTCAGTGGTGACTAATAAGGAGGCCTAATGAGCTTAATTCCCTCTTTCTTTTATGCTTTTAAACAAACGAAAGCCCATGCTTTCTTCCTTCTTTTCAATAGCAGAAAAGGAGGGGAGAACTGGCAGTCCAGGACCTGGGCAAGGACAGATGAGAGACTGGCAGATGGAAACCTAATCCCTAGCAACCTTCTCCCACCCCAGCCCCCTTCCCTTTTCCAATTTCCCATCTCTCTCTTCCATTAAGACTGCTGAAGCTGACAAGTTGCCTCCAATATCTCCTCCCCTCCCACCCAAAAAGGCCAGGCAAATCTGGGACCTCAAAAGAAGACAGGAGAAGCAGAGGGCTCAGGTAGCTGAACACTGTGATTTCAAACACAAGGGAGAGAGAAGGAAAGGCGTCCTGGCAAGAGGGATAAAGCGAAAAGAGACAAGTAGGAATGGGAGACAAGGATGGATACTTACTAATTTCTGAGCAGACCAGGAGACTAGTGATAAAACTTTGGGCAAAATAGGGGAGCAAAAACGCATTTAACAGTTACATTGGTTACGTTATTCAGAGAATGAAAACAACTGGGCGTAGAGTTAAGAAAAAAATGTTTTTTGAGTATGTGACAATAGGTAATTGGCCACAAAATGTTCTCCAGCTCTACCAATCAAAGCTTTCGTTTCAAAATACATATTAACTTCTATTACGCTTAATTTCTTTAAACAATACTGTAAGAAATTTGTCAGATGCTGAAACACACAGCCTTGGGAAAGACAGGGAATAATTTCTGAAACTTCACCCACTCAAACATCTCTTCAAATGGCCCTAATTTACATAGACATTTGTTAATGTACATGAGGAATAATAGGAGGGAATAGCCAAAAAGCAAGTCCACTCCCCCTCTGTGGGCCATGACTTCCCTCTGCTTGTGCCTGTCAATATACCAGGCCTCATTTTCATCTAAAATTGGTGTCATGCTGCAAAACGTAGTCATTCACTTTGAGAACTGCAATTATTACTGTGCTCACATGCAGCAAAGCACCATCTGGCCTGTTCACAATGCAGGCACAATGCAGGAAGAGTGAGCGCTGATGTAAATGGTTTTCCAGTAATACTGAATTCCTCCATAAAAAGCAAGTACACTTGTATTTCAATAATTACTCACAGAATCAAGCACTCTTAGATGTCAAAGAATACTCAAATTTTTTTAATGAACCCTCCTATCATCTTCTGTTACATATCAGTCAATATTTCAGGGACCTGAAGAATCACTGAAATTGTATCTATCTGGATAGATTTCCAAAATTTCTAGAGACTTGCATTCTCCTAGGCATACCCAGGTATATACATACAAATGTATATTCCTATTTTTGAGTTGAAGCAACATATGGATTATTCAAACACATAAGAAAATAGTACCAATCCATGCAATCATTTCAGTAAAAAATTACAGAGCTAGAAAGTGCTTACCATTATTTACAACTGTTAGCATTTAAATATACATGATCTAATGCTCAAGCTAGCATTTCAGCTATGCCTCCATGAACAGCAATAATACCATTTAAAATGAATAGCCCACCACAGTCACAGAATGCATTACTGAGTATGTAATGAATGAAGCTGGTCACACAGATGGCAGTTCCTCCTCTGCCCTTCCCTCCCCTCCACTTTGGAAATACATGATATCAACAGTGATGTGATAACACAGGCAAAGGTATACTGAGAAGCATTAGTTTGGGTACAGACTTTGGTGAGTTTTACTCTAGAGTTTTGGCACGGATCAAGCAACTGCTTTGGCAGCAATAGCAATCCAAGCTAATGGGAAAGGCAGAAAAATAGCTGGACCAAATTAGTAGAAAACTCACAGTATTATTTGTTACAACGACATAATTCCTTCTTACATTGAGATTTGGTAAAAATCAGTGTTCTTGGCAAAGCCTGATGCCTTCCCAACCAGAACCAAGAGAGAAATACTCTGAGCATTTTGGATTTGTCCCAGATCAAAATGTAGGAGTACTTGAGAACAGGTTTCAGTTTGGAGCCAAAACTGATTATAACGCTTAGCAGAAAGCAAGTGGAAATTCAATTACCAAGCTGCCACATTTCAACATTTTGTTATAAAGAATTAAACTTGCAAATTTCAGCATGACTTTGCTGCACAAGTGACAAACAAAATGATAAGGACTACTAACCATAGAAAAATTGTGTTCAAACTCAGATTCAGCTCACCTAGTCCGAGCCATATGACGCTGTTACAAAATCATTGAACACAACTCTTAAACAACTGAGTACTGCCTTTTTCTAAGTGATGAACCCTCATGTCAAATATCAGGGAACACAGATAAGATAAGCAGTTAAAAAGCTGGAGCTCAAGGCACCAGGGTAGAAGAGAAAGTAGGGAGGGACCCACCCAGGGAGTTCTAGCTGTGCCAGCCTTTCTTTGTCCATGGAGAAAACCCAGTTAATGACTATAAAATCACAATACATGCCAAGGTACTCCAAAAGATCTCATTTGATAGAGGAAAGAAGCCAGCATTAAACTGAGAACAAGTACAACAAGGAACGGACTGGGGAAATGAATAGGAAATATAAAAAGATAGGGTATTATTTGTTCCCAGAAGCACAGCATAAGATGGTGGATACAGCAGGCATGTCCACCATTGTTCACATGATGTCTTTGTTATGAAAGTAATTTAAGTTTTTGTGTAGAATACAATATACAACCAGGACAGATAAATGAATGTCACATCACCCAACTAAGAGTCGGCAACCGGCAGCAATACAAAAATTAAGCTGGTACAGATTACTTCCAAATACTTCAACAAATATTTACACATTTTAGAATGCATCTATTAAGTTCATAAAGAGAGACTGAAGGATAGTGAAATTATTTTTAAACCGTTTAAAAGTGGTAAGAAAATAGTACTTTTGGATTAACGGTAATACATAACATGTGCTACATGTCAGTGCATAATTGTGACAGGGTAGAGTTGCTCATATTTTGCAGGAAGAAGGCAGTCAGTGCCTGCAGTCCAAAGGATGATTTGCATGTGTGCTCTGTTATAACCATAAAAGGAGGAGAGGAAATCTAATGGCCAGAAATAGAACCACTGTAAATTAACTAGAGGGGGAAAGTGCTAGAGAAGCACACAATAAATGAAATGGTCAGTAAAAAGATGGTCATGTAAAAACAAGGTCAAAGAATGGAGTATCAATATAACACACAGGGATACCATGCAAAAGTGCTCCATAAAATCCGGTGTGAGGCATGAACTGACTGCTGAGGTCAAGGAAACCCCAAATTCCTGACCTAGTACTTACTAACTCTCTGTGAAGGAAGGACCAAGTTATTTCATCTTGCTATCTTGGTCTGCAGATCAAAGACAACCAGCCTCTTAGACAGGGCAAGAGAGAATCAATCAGTGTCCTCATGGTGCTTCGAATGCCGTGTGTGAAATCCTGGCTGTGCTCAAGTCAGTGGGATTTTCAATGTTGGCTTCAACAGAGCCAGGATTTTTATCTACAATTTGCTATCAAAAATGTTGGCTGTTATTATTTTAAAGGATTTTTAAGCCTTTATGCTTAGTCTCAGTTACTTCCCAAATCAAAATTGTGTCGTCCGTAAGTCAGGAAACAAGCAGGGATGTGGAAATCCCACTCCCATCTTCCTGACTTGCCTATTGTTGTTGTGAGCAAAGAATCAGGATTTGACCTGAACTGACAGTTTTGATTTCTGTGTTAACAGAGAAGCACCCACTTCATTGTTACACAGCTAAAATGGATCTTAATGTTAGCACTAATAGAAGGTTTTCAGATATAAAAGTTGGCATGTCTATATTGCAATTTTTCCTAGAATAGCTATTCTTCAATATCTGCCCCAGAGAACTCATTAAAGACACATAAAAGAGAGGGAATTAAAAAAGAAATACAAGATCAACAAAAAATGTTTCCTGATACCATTATCCTTTTTATTAGACATTTCAAAATGCAGAAGAAGTTGTCAATATTAACATTATCAATATAAAAACAAACATTCAGAAAAACTGAAATTACAGACAAAAGGCAAAGCAGTTTCCTGTATTAAACAATGCTGCAAAATAACACTCTCCTGGCACTGTTACCAGGAGATAACTTCATGCCAACATCGTGGCTTCTCCATATGTCAGTTAAGAAGACAGAAGTTGTTAGTGAAAACTTCCAGAGTGCTTTACAGAAACTAGGGGTGGGGGGGAAAGGAAGGAAAAATCCTAATGTGTGCCAAATTCCTTTCAGAATAAATAATACCTCTCTGGAATATATTACATAGAATCATAGAATCGTTTAGTTTGAAAAAGACCTCTAAGATCATTGAGTCCAAATATTAACCCAGCATTGCCAGGTCAACTTAAGTGCCATAACTGCACAGATTTTAAATACCTCCAGGGATGGTGATTCCAACACTTCCCTGGACATCCTGTTCCAAGGTTTGATAACCCTTTCTTAACACCCCATCTAAACTCCCCTGGCAAAACTTGAGGCCGTTTCCTCTTGTCCTATCCCTTGTTCCTTGGAAAAGATGCCAACATTTTTTCACCCTTGAAGGGATTGATCTCTCTACTGTCTGATCGCACGTTGATTCTAACATCTCCAGTGCAAAAGTGTCAAGAGTGTCTCACCGAAAATTTGTAGAAATCCTGGCTCATGACAGATGTTCTCCCTCGAGATTTTAGGTAGTTCTTATTACCAGTTTAAACCTGTGCTTGTCAGATATCGTTCTCTTAACATTTGCAAACAGGAAAAACTAAAGTATAGAACTAACTCAGCTTTGCAACAATCACTGCAATGGAGTGAAAATAAATTTTATAGTACAATGCAGCCATCATTCCTTTGTATCTTTTTTAGCTTGGAAACTGAAAGTTGTTTTTTTTTTTCAGTGGGGATCTTACAATGGTCAAAGGCTAATGTTTATAAATCACTCTTCATGCTTTGAGTGTATTTGCAAAATATTAAGAAATAGTTCAGAAATGTATGTGAAAAAACTACCAGGAGCTTCAGTAAGTGCATTTATCACTCAGCTCAAGAAGTAAAAGTACAGCTTTGCTGTGGGGAAGAAGGTGTCAACCCATGCCCTAGTGTCAGCTACCAGGTTCTGTCTTTATGTGTCCTCATTATGATCAAATGGTTATGCAGTCCCTTCCAACCATGATATCAAGACACTATCTGCCATATTTCAATTCTTACAAATCCGTGTGCTGTTATTTCCAGATGCTGCAGCTGAAAGCATGTCTAGACAGAAAAATGTGGCAGATTCCACCTCTGCTGTTTAAGGCAATGCATTCTTAAGCCTAAAAATGTAACTACTGTGTGATAGACTTTGATGATGATCACAGCTGCTCATGAAACATCTGGAGTGGGAAGTGCCAAGTCTGTATCTTCAGTTTGAAGGTGACGATAATGTCATGCTTTGGATTTGCACTGGTCTGATCTCTCAGCACAGTGTGCAAACTGCACGTGATGCCTGCAGTGTCAGTTTTTAGAAACAAACCAGCACACTGGATTGTTTGTTTTATGACTCATTTTACACCAGCGGTGTCAATGCTTTCAGTATTGATGCTAAGTTCCCCTTTGGGGTGCTTGCAGTCTGCTCCCCTGCAAACTCTTTTGCAAAAGCAGATGCTCTCTGACTTCCACCATTGACTGTTGACTTTGCTCTGCGTTGGAAGGTTATGGCAGCAGTTAACCCCCGGATTCTTCTTTTAGTGTATTCGAGGTAGTGAGGTGCCTTAATTTCCCAACTAATTAAATGTCTTCCATGAACACAAGCTATCAGCACCATCAGTCAAACCAGCTAGTAGTGTATTACACGGCCCCAAAATTGGAACTCTCGTGGAAATTAATGGATGGCTTTAACAACAAATCACTTTTCTAAATAGATACATTTAAAGATATTTTGAATTATAGACACTTTAATTTAGATCTACCTAAAATATAGTTACTTATTATTGCTAGCATAAGTCTCAAGATGAAGGGGGAAAATTCTGACTTGAAGTCACAGGAAGCTGAAGTTTCTCAACGTTTTAATTAATCACAAGGTTTATCAATACTGATATTGTTTCATTCACAGACATACTTCAAACTCTAATAAAGGCATTTTTCCGTTTTTTTAATGTATGTAACTAATCAGAGTGAGAGGGATCACATTCAGTCACTCCTACAGATACAATAAACAGCTTTCACATCTCTAGAAACTTAGTATCAGTTTCAAAATGACAGTCCCTGTTTTTCCCACAGGCAAATGAGACTCACTGTAATTCATCGCCCAGTTACTATTTAATTTAACAGAGAGTTATAGATTTTAAAGACATTAAGTGTCTGTAGGTTTAATGAAAATCCACACCTGGACAGAGACTCCGCAAGAGGTGGGGAGAACTCAAATGCTTTAACGCCACTGATAGTATTAGAGGGCAGAACCCCCAGTGGGGACATGATTCTGCAGACAGACAACCCCTCTGCCGCTCACCTGAAAGGTACACGCGCATTTCCTGACGAGTTAGTGTATATACAACTAGAGGCTAACAAAACGACAGGGTGATTTTTGGCCAATCAAAATCAAAAATAAAGAGGGTACTGCAAGAAGGAGCTTACAGATTCAGGAGGAGGTGGAAGAAACCAGTGAGACTGCAGGCAGATGGATAGAGGGGAAAATATGAGCACACGTAAGGGGAAGGCAGATAGTGACAGTGCCTGGAGCATTACAGCTGGAGTCTCACATTGTATCTAACTGTGACCTGCTGTCATGGTAGTGAGTAATCTAGAGGTCTTAGGGTAAAGAGGGTTAAGATGATCATCTATTCACAGAATTCCTTCCTTTAGTCCCCATTCCCCAAACCGTCCACCAGAAACTCCACAGAAATTGCTGTTAGGACTAACCAGTTGCAATCCAAATCAAAGCCTAGGCCTGTGTTATCCCAGACACCAAAGACTGTAAGAATAAATGGATGAAACATAAAATTGAAACAGTTAAGGGAAACAAAATAACCACAGGCTTTATCCCCATGATCAAGAATATCACACAACATTTAGCTGACCAATTGAGACATGCTGTCACTTCATTTTGATGATGCAATCAGCTCTACACAGCTGATCCATGTACTATGTGGGGACCTGCTGATAAAAGTGATGTTCTGCAAAGGCAGAAATGTGTAGCCATATGGAGCTCATTGCAAGCACGAGCCTCTCTTTACACTCCTGCTTGAATTTCTCACATATCCTCATTATCTGTTATTGAGCATTTGCATGGATCTAATATTCTGAACAAGGGAGCCAATTCCACTTTTACTGCTCTCCAAAGCATTTCTACTGCTTCACTGAAGATATTTCAGAGATTTAAGTATAAGTGGCATTTAGTCCCTGTTGAAAAGATTTAAAAGTTTTATGTTTTTTAAGCTATTTTCCCAAAGTTTAAACTAAAATCTGTGTCATCTCTCAAATTCCCTACATAGCTATTTGGTGTATAATGAGTTGTTTCCCAAGATTCAATGGGACCAAAGTGTTTCATGCAAACAAAAATTTTATATTCCCTATTTTATTTTCATGTCACTTAAGATCATCGTGCATCTGAAAATTTAAACTTATCAAGTTACATAATGGGTGAGCAACTGGCTCACAGGTGGGGCACAAAGAGTTATAGTGAATAGGGTGGCATGAGGCTGGTGTCCAATCACTAGTGGGGTTCCACAGGGCTCCATCCTTGGCCCAGTTCTCTTCAACAACTTTATAAATGACTTGGACACAGGACTCAAAGGAATACCAAGTAACTTTGCTGATGGCACTAAACTGGGAGGAGCTGTCGACTCCCTCCAGGGCAGAGAGACCCTGCAGGGACCTCGGCAAATAAAGAGAAGGGCAATCACCAATTGTATAACATTTAACAAGGGCACGTGCTGGATTCTGCACCTGGGATGGGGCAACCCTGGCTGTGTGTATAGACTGGGGAACAAGAGGCTGGAGAGAAGCACTGTGGAAAGGGACTTGTGGGGTCCTGGTTGATGGCAACTTGAGTATGAGTCATGGTTGATGGCAACTTGAGTTGGCCCAGTTGAGGCCAACCATGTCCTGAGGGGCAGCAATCAAAGAATCTCCAGCTGGTCCACGGAGGAGATTGTCCCGCTCTGCACTGGTGTGGCCTCACCTTGAATATCGTGTGCAGTTTAATATCTTTAAGAAAGATATTAAGCTATTGGAGAGCATCCAAAGGAGAGCAATCAGGATGGTGAAGGGTCTGGAGGGAAGCCTTATGAGGAGTGACTGAGGTCACTTGGTTTGTTTCACCTGGAGAAAAGGAGACTGAGGGGAGACCTCACCTTCAACATCTTCATGAGGGGAAGTGGCAGGTACAGATCTCTTCACTCTAGTGACCAGTGATAGGACTCAAAGAACCAGCATGAAGCTGAGTTGGGAGATATTTAGGTTAGATATCATGAAAAAGTTTTTCACCCAAAGGGTGGTTGAGCACTGGAACAGGCTCCCCAGTGGTCACAGCACCAAGCCTGACAGAGTTCAAGAAGAATTTGGACAACCCTCTCAGGCACATGGTGTGTTTCTTGGGGTGTTCTGCACAGGCCCAGGAGTTGGACTTGATGATCCTGATTATCCTGATTGGTGCCTTCCAAGTCATCATACTCTGTGTTACTGAGAGATTAAAAAAAAGGGGCTGCAGAATATGTTTAAGTTAGAGGAATCTGTTTCCTAAAATTACATGACTCTGAGAATCTCTCTGCTTTTAAATCCATGCTTTCAATCCAAGTCTCAGTTTTAAAATATTTTATATATAAAATAAGTTATTAATTTAGCGTTTAAAAATCTTATGGCAAAATATACTCCCAGTAGATGTTATTTATCTTAAGCTGCTCAAGAGAAAGTTTGGGTTAAAAAAAGAAAGCAATGATGCAACGATTAATAATTAACCAGTTGCTAGTAACAGCTTTATTGAACTGGAAAGAAAAACTGTCAGCTGCACAGAAATTCACAATATTTTTATCACCCAGGTAGTATGAAATATTGAACCTGGAGATTGGAACTATTTCTCCGAGCAGGAAAGTTTTCTTGGTGCTAGTCCAAGTTAATACAATAGGTCACAGAACATCATAATTCCCGGTCCACTGTTTCAAAGGAACAGGGGAAAAAGATGATAGAAAAAAGACTGCTTCTTAGAAGAAAAAAAAAATTTAAGTCTTTTCATGTATACAGCAAAACAGGACTCTAACATGTTCACGCATGAGTACACTTTTCCCCCTTTCCTTTTTTTTTTTTGTTTTTTAATCCTTTAGTGCTATAGGAGTATTGCTCTCTCTTTTTAATAAGCACATTTCATTTAAATAGTTTTCTTGAGTTCTAGCTCACCCACCTAATAAAATGCAGTGTTTCAGAGATGTGACAATATTCTAAGCACAAACTGTGTATTTTATTTTTTGCAAAGTAACATTACATCATATGCTTGGTAATTACATTTTAATATTGATGTCAACCATAGTCCATGAAAATGTGCATCTAGACTCTCAACTCTGAAGTCTTATGGCTTATCATCACTTGGTAATAGACAATCCTCAGTACCATTTTTGCTTTGTTTGTAACAACACAGGATATTGTCCTTTTTTCTTTTCTTTCTCAAAAGGCTCCTAGTATGATCAGCTGTGCCACATTTCAAACAAATATCCTAAGAGGCTCTATTAAATTCTATGAATGGCTCAAATACTAAGGAATTATCACAATTCATGTACAGTTAATAATGTTAATGTTACTTCTTACATGAAAGGAATTATACAGGCACCAAAAGACTTCACAGTTATGAATGAGGGGCACAGGGAAGGAGGGGGAGTAAGTGGAAGAACTGAAGAAAAAGGCATGGGCATTTTGGAAAGCCTCTGAAAAGCAAAGCTGTTAGAAATCTTCAGCATGCCACATAAAGTGTACGATGAGAAAAAAAAAAGCATATTTTAAGGAGAGGAGACCATTGCTAAGCAAATGCTAGAATTGAGATTTCTGCTTTTCACTGTCAGCTCTGTTTCTCAAGTGGTGCCGGCTGCCAGCTCACAGAAGGACAAGATGAGTGCCAGAGCCTTGCATAGCGGCAGGAAGAGCAGAGACCAGGAGCAGGCAGCAGGCTGGGACACCCCCCTCTCTGGCAGCATCAAGATGTTCAGTCTGTTCAAGCTGCCTCCTGGATCTTCACACTGTGATCCCACAGTGATTTAAGTCAGGCTTAAAAAACCTTCCCTCTGTTTTCTTATACATTTTCTCTAGTGCTTGGGATTACTACGAGCAAGGTGAAAAGGTTTACCATAATCAAGGTGAAAATAACGAGTGAGGGCACAGGGCTTGCCAAGGCGGAGGGGGAGCTGCACAAAACAGGGCAGGTGCACTCAGGAGGAATATGCTCCTCAGGAAGATGTCTTTGGAAAGGGAGAGGTGAGGACACATCATCCAGTCAGACGAAAGCCTCTGGAGTGGTACCTCTGCTTTAGAAACATAACCATTAACAGGAGCACATTTCAGTATAAGCTTTTCCTTAATTAACACAGAGCCCCGCCCCTTAAAATCGTATGAAAAAATACTAATAAACCATAAATAAACAACCTGAAACCTAACAAGTACTTTGGCATACACCCTGTACCTCTTCATGTCATGGGCAAATTGAAAGCAAGTGTGACCAGACAAGAAGAGGTGCTTCTCTGAGAGGGATATTTCCAGGCTGTTCAGTCTTTGCACATTACTCACACAGCTGAACTATTCTCTTGCAAGGTCTAAAAATAAATTCACTTTCAGATAAAGCTCAATGCTGTAAATTTCAAACACACAAAGGAGGGTTCAGAGAGACAGGAAGGGAAATATTATATTATCATAAAGAGAGCTCATATTTGAAGTTTAAAGAAAAAAGTTCACAGAGCAAGCGCTTCTTGCCTGGAACAGGTCAGATCAAGATTAACAGCTAGGTAATGCAACATTTTCTGAGTACATACATAGTCTACTGTTAAATTTAAACAAACTGCATCATTTTGGTTTACAGAAAGAATGTCTACTCACTGTTTCATATTTTCTGAAATTCTTTTACTTTCTCCTAGTACCATATTTACAAATCACAAATCAGTTTTTCCTCCCTCCAAGCAGCAGCGTGTCAATGATGTCTTATGATGCAGTCCAATTACCCTTACACTTCTGACTCTCCAAAAACCTTTTTTGTTAAAAACAATACAGCTAAATGACAAGACTTTACTAAGCTTACGCAGACCACATTGGTCCACACTTATCAAAACCCTTCACTAACACTTACTGACTTCTCAGCTGGATTTAACAGTCAGTTGTGCCAAACACATGCCATTTTTAGGGGAGTGCTCCAGATTCTTGCAGGAACAAAGTTTTCCCACTTTGGTTCCAAAAAAAATATGTCTAATTGTGCAAGTTGTCTTGCTAGAACATCTCCATCCAAATTCCAAACTGCAGTAGCTCAAAACTGAGACCCGACTTCCCAGACTCACTGGGTGCAAAGGCAGCCTGGCTGACCCTCAGGCAGCCACAGGTGCTGCAGCCAGCAGCAGTACATCTAAAGGGACAGTTTCTGCTAATTTACAGCCTGATAAAAACAAACAAAAACCAGATTTGACTGCCTAGATTCTGCACTTAGAATTATTCTTCTTGTCAAGAATGATTATCTGCTCTGTATCTATGATGAACAGACACACGTGCTTACCCATTCACACTCGGTTTTTACAGTTTGGAGTTTTTTAATGGGTTTGTAAGTGTAGCTAGTGTTGATATACACAGACCAGGAAATTTTGACAGGACTGATAAAACCTTTGAAATCTGATTTTTAAGTCACCCTGGAGGATACATTAAATCTTGCTAAAAGGAAGCTAGCTAAATGGAGAAGCTAAGAGAATTAAGCCTTCCCAGGCAATATGGTAAACAGAGATACCACGGTGGAGGCTGAGCACAAATATATGACACATGGCAAACAAAGATTTGAGAAAGTGGAAAAGGAAGCCAGTGTAGCAGAACAACAGGGTATGGGAGGCTGTAAGAAACAAGAAAACGTCCTTCTGAAAGCTGGAGTCCAAATGAAGGAAGTAGAAAGACTCATGAGCTCATGAAAGACTCCTAACTCTTGTAGGTTAAATCAGTAAAAACAAACAAAAATAATGTTTGCAAAATGAAAGCAAACTTAAACCACAATTAGGCAAGCCAAAAGACAGCCTGCGAAATGACTGTCAGAAGACAGAAGAACTAACCACAGCCCCTTTTTTGTACGTGAATGCAAAGCCTGACAGTCTGGCCAATAAACAATCAAAGGATAAAAGCAGCACTTACAGCAGAAAATAATCCAGTATTTTGAGCTCTGCACACAGAGAACCAAGAACCTAGAGAACTGTGTCTTTGTGAGGTACTGGTTGGAGCATCCATTTCAAACAGATTTCAGTGGAAGAGGCTACAGAACAAACATATGAACAATAACGACTTGCACAGGTCAGAAGAGCATTCTTAAGGAACTCATGGTTGAAACAGCAGTCTGAGTAGCTGTCTCTTTTAAAACTGCCTCAGAATCACAGGACCACCAAATTGGCTTATACCACAGCAATGTTATGACGGTCCCTAAGAGAATGCCAAAAAAATTCAGGTAGTCTGATATCTCCACTGGGCAAACTAGTAGAAACTATTTAAAAGAACAATACTAGCAGACACATGATGTTATATTTATTGGGCAAGTCAAAGCAAACTGTCTTAAAAGCATGAAAATACCATGAATGAAAAAGAAAAGTAAATATTAAGGAACAGAGAAAAGATCCTAATTTCAGTGAAATACATATAAAATGCATCCAACCCTTCATAACTGTTTTAATTTCTGGTCTATTTTTATAAGATGACCTGAGGGCTGGAAATGAGTAATAGAAGACAATGTGGATGACCAAAGACAGGTAGGCTATCCCATACAAGGATTGGTCAAGTACCCTCTGACTCTTCAAGCTGGAAAAGAGTTGACTGTGGCACAATGATAAAGGGCTTTATGCCATTTCCAGATTTCACACATGTATAAAAAATTAATTTTCACTGTTTATTCCACTAAAAGGGGAAAGGTGAGTTAAATGAAATTAAGCCAATGACAAGTTCAAAAACAACTGAAAAATGCATCTCTTTGCATAGCACATTCCAAGTCTGGAGCTCTTCCACATAGGATGTTCAAGTTTACATGGGTCCACGGAACAACTTACCAAATTCATAAAATCAAATATAAGAATGAAAAGATTATACTACACTTAAGAATCCAGCTCTTTGTCTTAGGAAGTTTCCAAGCCACAGATTTCATACTTTTTCAGCTCACATACCTTCTGCTACATTTATTCTGCTATTTCCAAGGGTAGGGAGTGCAAGAGATCATCATGAGCAAGACATTTTGGCAAAGTGATGTGAAGGGTTGGAGATAGTCTCCTTATACTTGTATCACTGTAAGGCAGATTTTTTTTCCTTTTACTAAGCCTGTCCAAAGAAAAATCCCTGACAATATGAAATCAACAACAGTACTACAGATTCAGACATTTAGTAGCACATCTGTACTGATGTGAACTTAACATTGCTCTAATAGGTCAGCTAGTCCTAGAATTAACTTCTCATAGAAAACTTACAGACTTCCTGATTGTAGGATTCAGCTGAATTTCCTGAAGCTTTCATTCTTTAGGATTACGGATTATAAAGACTGGTGTGCTTACTAGGCAGAAGGGGGGAGGTATGGGTTGTTTTGGAAGGAGTAATGGGATGAAGACAGACTGGCCTAAAATCTGGTTTGGCTTCAGCTAATAACTTCACTACATAATTCTTTTTTTCTCAGTATTTCAGAAAGCTGATCCAGGACTGAAAGCAAGTTTCTCATTCTTTCCAAGAGTTCCCTCAAATGAGAGCTGGCATCTCCCATTATATGGACTGCAGGCTCCATTAAATCACAGGATATAGTAAAAACTGACCTGACTGCTGAGTCTTACCCATAAGACCGTATTTCTTCAAGTTTGTCACAACCTGGCAGGGGATAAGAAAGAAAATGCCCTTGCTTATGCACTTATGGGAGCCTTAGGTATACAAAAAAGTCCTAAAGTCATCCCTGCTTGACATCACACAATCAGACTCAGTATCTGCAAGCAAGATAAACATATTCATGGTAGGAAAAAATCTGTTAAAATAAAATATGCAAATGTTTTCAGGCTTGCATGTCGTTGATATTTTGGAAAGGTTTTTGTGCGCCCACGATGTTTCTCCTTTCAAGGATGGTAGGGGACACGTCCAAATCGTTACCTCAGCAGCTGCTGTTCCAAATGGTGCTCAACAGCCCCAGAAATGAACAGCATCAACTTCTTTAAGTACATAGCAGCGAATAAATCTGTTCTGAAATGTTTACTAGGAACAATCTGATCATCAAGGATGGGGAAAGTCAGTATCAGGCTAAGTAACTGTTAGAACATAAATCCAGGGTAACACTGTTCACATTACTGACATTTCTTGCAGTTACTTAACTGGTTTAAGTCTACCCAACCCCCAGCCTAAGCATAGCAAAGCTTTACATTTGGAGAGAGAGTACACGCGAGAAAGGAGGGATAAACAAAAAGAAATCTATCTAAATTTTACTGAGACAAAGCATGTCCTAAACTGATGCAATAAAAAGAAATTTATGACACACTATTACACTAAACTAAAATAAGGTAAGATAAACTATACCAAGAGGGGGAAAAAACCCACATCCCTTACAAGAGATAAAGTTTGCAGTGAAGTCTAAGGGAGGAAACCTCAATTCATTCTCTAATGAATTGAGAATGTTTCCTGAAAAATCTTCTGTTTTTATTACATGTTGATTTTAATTTTATTCCATGATAGTAGCTGAGTGGTTCCATATTTCTGCCTAATTTCTTCCCAGTTGTGAAACAGGTGCTGTGAAGATTAGTTAAGTATTTACAGAGTGACAAAAACCAGAGTTTTAAAAAGAAATCCGACTATTTTTTTTTATTATATATTATAGTACATTTTTGAAGTTAATATACTTCTTACAAATCCTAGACAGCGATGGGAGTTTCTTTCTATAAAACACATCCTTTTCAGATGAATTTATGTACACTTATGCTTTCTAGATGCTTTGGATGCTTTCAATCAATACACTACTGCCAGGAGTCAGTGTGCAGTTTTCTAAAGCTGCTTAAGAAGTGGAGCTGAAAGCCTTTTCCTGTAAAGTGAAAGTAAATTACACCACTCAATTACACATACAATCATTTCATATTGAGTTTTTTCTTACCTAATTTTTGAAAAGTCTATTTTCATTAGCTTATTATGCATATTGATAAGTCAAATAAATTATTTTCTAAAATATCAGCCTGAACCAGACTCTCCCTAATTTTCACCATTTAGGCCACAGTTTTTGCCAATAACTGTGAATAATATAAATTTTAAATTGCACTTTTCAGTGAATATATTTATTACTGTCATATCTGAGCAAGAGGAAGCAATTGTAATACCAAGTGATGACACATACTCATCAAACCAAAAGAGATCAAAGGATCTAAAACAAATACAAGACAAAAAAGGTTTTCATGAGCCAAAGCCCTCTGCAGTGATTCTTTAAAGACAATGTGCTTCCTTCTTCTTATTTAACAGAATTAAAGAAGAAACAGCTCATGGTGGGTGGGGAGCAAATTCCTGCTATTTTCCTAAACATTCTCATTTTTTAAATTTTTCTTAAACATACACACACATTCTGATACATGTCATTAGTAACAGTGTGCCAATTCTTCACCATTTCTACTGTAGTTTACACCCAGTAGCATCATATTTTAACATTCTTCAAGTTAGAAGATTTTTGGGCCCCCAGCTCTCATTTATTCTATATTTATATAAGTACCAACATCCCTGTGGCCTTTTCACCCATCCTCTCTATAAATGTGCTGTTAGCATAAATGATACACCAGTGATTATAATATCCTGTTCAACAACAGTCAGCAAAGTAGGCCTCCAGTCCTGACTGCACCTCACACGCATGATTTAAATGCTTCTAACTAATAATGACTTGTTTAGCAAAGTTTTACTCTGAAATGAATTATCTTTATCTTCATGTTGTTTTATCCTTTTATAGTTAAACCACCATGTGATCAGCTCCTGTGCTAAACAACACAAAATTAAAAAAACAAAACAAAACAAAACAAAACAAAACAAAAAAACCCAACTCTTGAAAACAACAGGTTCAGGTTTAAATTTCTGAATGTCAAGAATGCATTCTGTCTCTCAAAAAAGGGAGCAATAAGCTTTCAAGAATACGTCCAGTAGAAAGGAAAAAGAAAGAAGAGTAGCTTAGTGTTATTCAACAAATTAATATAATTAATGCTATATTTCTACACCTTTCAAGTGCGTGATCTACATTACTATAAGTTAACTGAACAAGAATAACTGTTCCAGAATAACTATTCCATAATATTTCCATGTCTGAACATTTTTTTTATTACAGCTCTTATGACTTTTTTCAAAATAATTTTAATGTGTAAATAACCCCGTATATAACCTGTACATATCTATCATATTCTGTAGTCCTAGAAGAAATCACACATTATGTGTTGATATCTTAACTTGTCAGCACTTAAAGGTTTACTGTAACATTAATCATTAAACATAATACACAACTCTAATTCTGCTTTAGACTTACACTTCATATTTTTTAAGGTTTATTTTTAAAATCAATGGTTTAAGGCAATTTAATGGATTTAGGAGGAGAATTTAATGTGTTTTCTTTCTTGGAGTTTATTCAATGAACTTATCCATCAATTCTGAAAGGAAATAAAACAACTGTTTAACAATGTGGAATAGCCATGTTATCTAACAACGTGCCTAGAAAACCTTATATTCACAATACTTTTTTAAAGTGCAGGAGAAATCAGTCAAACTGCAACATGGAAAGCCACCACAGTGGTCAGTTCAGGCACTGCATTGATGGGAACACAGATCTTGGGGAGTTCCATAAAAACTTGAAATTTCCTATCTTAGAAATACTATCATATCACATGTGTACTTAAAATGCTACTGCAGCATAGGATGATTATACACTTTGACAGTCAACTGTTGGTTCAATTGGAGGAAAAGGGGTTATAACCTAATTTTTCATCACCTGTGACTTAGAGCTTGTCTTCTCACATGCTCACTCAGAAATGCCAAATGCCTGAACCCAATGTCCAACATTTTGTATCAGTCCTAAGGCTTTTCTCTCTCCCATGCTTAGATGTATTTATCTACTACCAAATTGACCAGAGGTTCTACATTAAAAACTTATGAATTTTTCCCCCTGTTAAATAACATGGTCTGATACAGAAACACACTTTGTAAAAGAAGTTTAGGATTCTATTCTCTCTGTACAACCTAAATAAAGACTTTTTTTTTTTTAATGTTTTATGTCTACATAACTTTGTAAATTCTCACCAATCTGACATCTACCTCCATCCTCCAGTCAACTTTATTTATCAATGGTTTACTTATTTAATCCTGTTTTTAGTATCAGAATGGAACAGGAGAAAAAAGCACGCCTGTCAGTTACTATTTCCATGGTTTAATTTATCTTCCAGCCATAAATTTCATCCACAACAACCATTTTTATTTCATTATTTACTGTTATTCTCTAAACTTAAGCACAATTTCTAACATACACAATATGTTAGACACAAATGATTATGAGAAAGCTTAGAATAGAAAATTGTCTATCTGTTTCTGGTAAGATGTCAAAGGTCTCGATATTCTTTCAGCAAATAAGTTTGTCAGCATGGAACATTCTAACTACATGCTTCAGACTGCAAAATAAAACAAATGGAGAGTTATCACAGCATGATGCTAAAAGCTGTCCATCATCTTGGTTTGCCTGGCAGGAGATCAAGAGTTATGGAGAGTATGCTCTCTCAAGAAGCAGGCATTTATACAAATTAGATATAATTTAAGTCTTGTACATAATCCTTGGAAATTGATCACCAATGAACTGACATGTTATATATATATATATATGATGTAAGTCCACTGAATATTAAATATATTATGTACTTGGAGGAGGGGAGGTTTACCACATAGCTTATAATAATTTGCCCCATCATAACAGCAGATGTTGCTTTAATGGAAACTGCATAAAAATACTCAGATAATCAACTATCCAGTCCAGTTGCTGCTGATTTACTCACTCAGTGTAGTGGGAACAGAAGGTACCGGGCAGCTTGAAGGATTAGGACTTAACATCTTGTGTTCACAAAGGGTTTTTCATTAAAAAAAAACCCAAAATATTTTACAAAACATTAATTCAGCTTTATGACACCTCTGTGCACTACAAAAATTTGATTGCAACATTCAGGGTTTTGTAAAGCACTAAATCTTGGAGCTTTGAGGAACCTTATATGAAAAATTCTGTTCTAGCTCTTGGAAGTTCATTAATTGCTAGCCTTAATACTAGAATCAAAAAGAATGAAATGTGATCGAGCTGTAGCTGGATAATAAATCCAGCTGAGTCTTGTATTCATAAGGCAAAGGAGAAGAGGGAAAAAGCTTTTCAATCCAAGGAAGAAAGGGAGGTTGAGACAAATTCATAAACTGTTCAATACAGCACACTATTAATAAGATTTTCCTATCAGATCTCCTTGTAATATAGGTGTGGGTTCGGGTTTTGCTTTTAACCTGCAATATAGAACATCAATATCCCCTGTTTTAAACTCACCCCAAGATTTTCCTGTCTTTTAGAAGCCCTTGGCTTTAGAAAGCAGGGCCTAGAAGTAAAGGTGTGCTGACTCAGCAGTAACTCTACCATTTAAGTACATAACAATGGTGATGACAGGACAGATCAGTATATCTCCCACAGTGACTATCAGTGGATGCATAAGGAAGTGTTAAAGGATACAGCAGCTATATAGAGTATACATTGCACCAGTTTCCCGCTCAGGGACTTTAGAGACTTAACAGCAGTGGATGGTTCCTTCTCCTGCACAGTTATCTAAATGTGCTAACAGCCCAGGTCAGTCACCAGCATCTCTAATTTTCCATGCCAAAAAGATACACAGTTTATATATGTCTCTGTTCTAGGAAGAACCTAACTCTGAGCTACTAGCCAGGATAGGATGTGGTTGTTATTAATCTACCCACGCCTGCACACAATGTAACTGCTTAAAAATGGGCGATGCGGCACTGCCTGTGGGGCCACAGCACTGTGTAATATGCCAAAATAGTACAGAGCTACATGCACAGAAAGGCAGGGTTCAGCCATACAAACACCCCCTCACACACACAACTGGCTTTAAGAACAACCACAATGATGCCTCAGAAAAGCTGAAAATCGAGAATTTGTCTGAGTCTCTCATGATGGCCTCATCCTTTCCTCTTTCTTTGGGGCACTGATCTAGTTTACTGGGGAACTGAGGTGGAATCAGTGCAGCTTCACACAGCAGAAAAATATTACAACAGATACTCCACGACTTTTGACAGCAAACTTAATGCTGAAAAGAGCTCTTAAACTTCTTTTGCTTTTGACCACAGCATGGGTCCTCTGGCACACAGCATACTGCTGAAGAAGAAGTACCTTCCCAAAGGAACTTCTGCCTTCCTTTGCAGTGACTGTGCTTAGTATGCCTGCACACGATGTGTACTTGCCATTTTTTTCCTTGCCATACACAAAGCCAAATATTTAACCAATTGATCTGTCAAGGTAAGACAAATTTTTAACAATTAAACATGTGCTCAACAACTGAGCCTCATTTTAAAAAAATGAGATCTCCATCTCTTCTAACTTTCATTTATCTTCTTCGATTTAATAAAAAGTGTAACACCACAAACGCACTTCATATTGTTTTTTTCTAAAACCTACAGGGCAATGTTTAAACACCCAAGAAGAAGGTGAGAAGGAAGGAGAGGAATAGCTACATGACAATCTTGTAAGAAGAAACGGAGAAATCTGACTTGGCACACAGGTCACAGCAGGTGACACGTGATTTACTGATGATAAGAAAGGGCCCACCTAGTACTTCCTACACTGTCAGCGATAACACCATATGGGAAACACCTTGTCTCTGGAGAATTGGACTGCCTGATAAAGATATCCTCAGAACAGTTGTCTTATTTGCTGAACTAATTATTTTGTGATGACCTTGATCAATATTACCAGAAGCAAGGCGTGTGACACTTGCGCATTCTTCTGAATTCAAAAAACCTTTTAACCTCTCCTTACCTTATCAAACACATCAGCCTGTGCTGTCAAGTTTCATGGGCAAACTTTAAAGTGTGTTAATGTTATGAGAACACTATTGCAACATCAGTTTCCTTCTGCTAGGATACACTCACCCTCCAGCCCTGGGATTTGGACTATTGCTGAGTAAAACAAGGTGACGAAACTATTACTGCTGAATTCTGCATGATTCATTGCTGGTAATAACCACCTCCAAATGCAAAATTCCAATTTACCTTCTCATAATCAAAGGTCAGAAAAAGAAAGCAAGAATGGGCTATTATTCATAGCAGTTAAAACTATATATTTACACTAGATACTGTATATAATTCTCAGATGAACTCTGACTACACCTGTAAAAAATGTGATATGTACAGAATTACAGATTTATAGCTTCTTGTATAAATCCTGCTACATTTCCCTGCAACAAAAGCTTTTTCGTGCAATATTGATGTGCCCTTCCCTAACACACAATTCTCAAAACATTTAATCTCCTAAGTATCTCCCCTTTTTCTAGAAAACAGTGACAACAGACTGGCTCCCCAGCATGAGAACACCTTCTGCCAGCATTCAACGTTGCAAGTGAGGCCAATCCAGCCACTGCTGCTCTTTAGCCAAAGGTATGTATATAAACAAAGCAAGATAAAAAATTTTAAATTATTATTTGTCTAAAACAGGTTTAAGACTTACTTGTGCACTGTAATAGCAAAATTATTATAATTTGATACATGTAAAACTCTGTGGGCATCGGGATGCAAGAGGACTCAGTATAAGATTCACTAATGTAAAATATTCCTGCCTACAAGCACTCAGCATTTGGCATAACTAAGCCTCCTTAGAACCATCAAACAGAAGGCAAGAACTCACTCATCAATAGAAGGGATATCCAAAGAGGTCACCAGCATGACAGCATGAAAGACTGTTTGCCTGATCCTTCACATATGTCTTTGAGACAAGCAGATCCATAAGAAGAAAAAGACTTCTGCTTTACAGAGTACCAATATAAACTAAACTGTGAAGCAGACTTGCATTGTACCAGTTTCCAGGCTAATCCCAGCTAACTATTCCCAGTAACTAACTGTTGAACCAATCACCACATCAGAATGGAGTATTTTGGCATTTTTCCCTTTCGCATTTTTATTATTTTTAATAAGAATGGTGAGTTCTTTATAACCATCAAATACAAAAGACTTCAGCTTTAATTTAGACAAGTCCACCCTGGCTAGCAGAAGCTTGGCACGAAGAACAGAAATAAAAAGAACTCTTACTGCCCTTTTAAAAATCAGAAGTAGCACCTTATCAGCATAATGACAGCATTATTTAAATAGCTTTCATGTGCCATTTTCACAACACTATTTCTATTAATTCATTGTGAATACACATCTATAAAAATCATTTACTGATCTTTTTTCCCAATTACAATCTCTCTGAATCTCTGTAAAATAGTAATTTCATTTCTTCTCACTTGCTTGCATCTTAATTAAAATCAGTCTATGTTGACTTTCATTTTTATAATATATCTGCCTATTTCACATCATAGCACCTTCATGACCCCCAGAGACTCATGAGCCTTTAATATTTTATTTTGACCTTGTTAAGTAACTGGAACCATCAAAGATTTTTCTTCTTCTCTTGGTAAGCTTTTTTTTATCCTTCTCAAAATGTAGAGTGTGTGTGAAAATACATAACTGAGAACTATGCTTCCTTTAAACAACATATGTTCATTTATTAAAAAAAAAAAAAGTCGTCGTTTTTCAAGTTATTACAATTATTAGTTTATGAACCACAGACTTCAATATTAATTAAATGAAGATCACTGTGCAAATGATAAGTTAAGGCCTTTCCCCCTGAGCTTCAAGACAGAAAAAGTTTTTGATTTTCAATTAAAAAAAATCATCAATAATTGATGATTTTAAAAGACTTAAAGCAGAATTCTACACAGGTATCTGAGTTTACAAAAACAAGGGGTTGGGGGGAGAAGCAGCTATCTTTTATTAGAGCAGCAGACACAGCTTAAAAGTAAGAATATCTCAACAAAACACACAAGCCCTTCTCCAGGCCCATAGCAGAAAGCTTGCCTATGTGTTTCAACTCCATCCCCTGGTCTAATGACAGGTATTACGGAAAATGCTTACAGCACAGGAAGAAGCATCAATGCAGATGGGAAGCAGAAAGGTGCTGAAATGTCCCTTCAGCCTAACACCTGCAAATCTGTCTTTGGAAGTCATAGAAAAAACCCAAAATACTGGGTACATATATTTAAATAATTTGCCTTGGGTCTGGGTCTTCATCCAAGGTCTTGCAGTAATACCCTTCTCGCAGACAGGCTCAGAATCATTTAAAGGTTTGGCAAAGTCTCAGTCCTGCTGTCAGAGGAAGCCTGATTACACACTTTCATTTACAGATTTGTATTTTCATTCACCTTCAGTGTGGACCCTTACCTGATAGACAGCCCAAGCTATCTAATCTATCCACCTGTTACAGGGAGGGTATCTGGCATAAGACTTTTCAAGCAGAACTAAAGCTTTAAAGGCAGCTGGGATTTACAGCCACTTTGAACTACTGTTGGATGGTGCAAAGGCCAAGATGTCCAGTGTTTAGGAATACCACTGCACTGAGCCTAGCTGGGCTAGGATTTGTTGCTTCTTTGAGAAGCAGAGCAGGCGCAGCCAGAAAGGTCTCTTCGCTCAAGCTTCTATTTACATTCCAGAAAGTCGAGTCTCAAGTTCATCAATCGTGCACAATCAGTATTTGGCTAGTGGGTGGAGGTAACTGAAGGCAGCTGGTGACAAAGTGGGAGAGGTGGGTGAATTGTTTGCCAGGAAAAAGCTGAAAAGTTTCAACAACAACAACAAAAAAGTTTTAAAGAAGAAAGATCAGAATGAGTGAGAATAAAGGTCAATATTAACAAGGGGAACAGCAAGGGAATGTCTATTTTAAGGAGATCACAGCATGAAAGCAAGCACAGAAACATGCACAGTTCTCTTTAGAGAATAGGGCAGAAAGAAAAGATGCTGCTTGTGTTTAAATCAGCACTCCATCCAGGGAGAAGAACAAAATTTAGGAGTTTGCAAGGAATACAGCTAATAGATCACCTGGGCATGTGCTAAAAAAGAGATTATAGGATAGTAAAGTGGAATTCCCAATGGAAGTAATTATAATTTCAGCTTTTCACATGGTGTGCAGATTTACCCAAGGTCCAAAGAAGAATACTGAAGTTATTGCTTATCAAGCTCACCTTCTTCCCCCAGCATTTTGTACCTCTTTCTCCCCCCGCCACCTTCAAACACAACTCTTGGTAGTCAGAGCAGCTTAAATTCTGTTACCAAAAGCAGAGAGCTGTATATGAAGAAATACAATACAAATACCCATGGCTCTCTTGTAGATTTTGTTACTAGTGAATGCTAGCTTACTGAAAAAAGTCCTTCATAGGCTTCTCTCAGATGGGGCCTGTGACAAGTTCCTAAGACTATTGAATCTATAATTAGCAGCCTCACAGTGGTTGTTGAGACGAGTATACAGACCACAGATATGAGCTCAGAAGAGGGGACTGATCCTGCAGCCATGAAATCAAATGACTCCTAAGTACAAATATTTTGCTTTACCATCAGTTGATAGCTGAAGTCATAGCTCTCCATTCATGCTAGCTCCCAATCTGTACAAAAGCTAAAGCTAACCACCTGTCATGCCACTGTGCAGGCAGTGCTTATAAATGACCGTCCCAGAACAGAACCAAATTCTGGTCTTTAATGTAGACAGAAGTTCAGGTGAAGACTATAAATCCCACTTGAACATTTACAGAAACGTAAGTAGGCAAGCAGAATATCTACACCATAAAATTCTTGTGAACCTTCCTCATATTAAATATTTGAACTGGTTTTTTTTTCCTATTGACATGAATTGGTAAGAATTGAAGCAGAAATCTTACTTCACAAATGGATCCATGCTCACCTGTAAAGAATATTAGAGATAGCCACTGCCTAAGGAAGATGTACTATCTATATTTTAAGAAAGGTGGATTAGAGATGGAAGAAATCACCCCGTTGAAAAAGTGAATGAAAATTCCCATCTGCCACTCAACTCTGATTTCCACTACTCGCACTCAGACAATAAAACTTTCTATTTCTTTTAAGACAGATTCTAGCACGCCCTTGCCTTTCCATATAGGCAACAGAAGCCGACCCAAAGCTTGATGAGACTAGAAAGAATCTGGAGGTGGTCTGCACTACACTGTGTTCAGATGGGCCAGAACCTGGCTATCAACCAATTCAACTTGTACTCATGCGTACACAAGTCAGCTATTAACCCCAGAAGTTCTTAAAACATCTAAAATTTCTCAAGTACCATGTCCCAGTGCTGAAACCTAATCACATATTTGGATGTTATAGACAATAATTTAAGGATAGACACGAGGCATATCTTCAGTTGCTACCTCAAAAAACCAGCAAACCCTAACAGTGGTCTCAAACTTGAATTATTTATATGGTCTCAAGATGAACCGGTCAATTACTAGTCAGAATGTTAGTATATGAGCATTTTTTGTTTGTTTGTTTGTTTGTTAAAAAAAACTACATTTTTGCTGAAGCTAAAAATGCATTTGCAAATATGTTAATAATTTCTAGATTATTTCAAGATCTGAAAGGATTATCTGAGCTACACTTTAATTTGGCTTCAGAAGTTCCCTGTGAGATTGACAAGCGCTTCAAGATTGCAACACATAACACAGTTTGATTAAGGCCAAGCATCAAGTCAGTGGTAGAGCTGAGTTCTGCAGCATGGTATTCTGCTATCAGCCTCAAACTTCACTTCCTTTTTTCTACTAGCAAAATATATTGTGGTAGTATAACCTTCCCTCTTCTGTGTAATAGAAATAATTGTACTATTTGTAAATCTTCATACTGGCAAGTTAAACATACATATAAATTCTACTAAATTAAATTTTAAAGCAAGACTGTTTGGTTAGATCATGTAAATAGAATGCTGTAAGACTTGCTGAGTTCTGAGAACTGAAACCACAGACAGCCAAAATACAGCTGCACACAGTCAGATATGGTGCGTCTGCTAATATTGGAAACTTTATCATGCAGCAGCAAATTTAACTTCTGATTAGTACATGCACAGAAGAAATACAGGCTGAATGTACTAGAACAAAAACAAAAACCACTCCAAGGTCATAAGTTAAGAAAGCCAAGGGTACTCAGTTATTTTATGGAGTACTTGAGAATATTCATTAGTTGTACTACTAGGGCACCTAAGAGCCCCAAGCATGGGCCAAGGCTCAGCTATGCTCATCCTTGTAAAAATACAAAAAGCAAAAGATAAACCATAAATTGTTGTAGGCCATAGCTAAGGGTTCATACAAAAGCAGGGCACTGTCAAGTGTCAAACCTCCTGACTTTTAATGATGTACATCTAAAGCCCAGAGCTCAGTTCCTTGGGTAAATGTTAAGCTGGTGCTAGATTTACCTGCTGAGCAGCAGGCCACCTGGAGTTGGATGACGTGCCTGAACTCCCACTCTTCCTGGCACTTCAGGCATTTAAACCAAGACTGGAAGGGAGACACATCTGTCAATTCATGAGACAGATTTTGGAGCCTAGATTCAGTAAAGCCAGAGGGATTCAGAGGTATGCACTAAGCATCCTTCCTCAGACACTGTAACAGTATGCAAGAAAGACCTTGAGATACATGGAACAAGAAAGATACGCACTTGCTCCAAGCTGGGGACACCCTTCTGCAGCTTAATGGTTAAAGCATCAAGGAAGAGAGTCACAGGTTCCAATGTGGGCTTTTAAAGTTGTTTCTAGTTTTATCACATAACTTAGATGTAAAGATATACAAATGATGCATTAAATAAAATCACATTGCCCAAATGAGTACCTTAACTAACAAGCTATGAAGTTGGCTTAACTCTTGCTTATTTTCATTCTGGTCTTGCAACTCTTGCATCGTGAATATGAACACAAGGCAGAACTTCTCGTGCCAACTTCTTTCAGGTGCTTTCTAGTTAAGGCAATTAGGGCTTGCAGTGTTTGTGTTTTCTGTTAAAAGTGTCGGAATAAATATTTATTTTTAGGACCCAGTTCTTTCTTTGGATCTGACTGTAAGTGTTGCAGGCTGGAACAGTGACATAGAATATGTTGTGTAAGTTACATACATCAGCTTTAAAAAAAACATAGCAGCCTTTTAGATTTATTTATATTTTTCTAGACTTGTATTGGTAGTGAAAGGAGCTTGTCTGCTTTTCACAGCACATATTGCTATGTTTAAGAAGCGTTCTTACAAATTCTCAATCTGGCACCTCAAATAAAACACTGAGTCACGAGTCCCTTGAACCCCAAAGTTGTTCATGCTTCTATTTACTTCTTCAGCCCACTAAAATGCCAGGATGTTATTCTCAGCCAGTTTCTCACAACTTAAGTATTAACAGCTTGCGAGCTAAGCAGCAGGCAGTGGTACTGTTATATCACTGCTTTCAATTTCAAGCTGCCTTGCTTAAAAATGCACCCTAACTTTTCTGCCTTCCTGCGGGTCTGCAGCGCAGCCAGCCCTCCCGGGCAGCGTGGCAGCGAGCTGTATCGCACCGCCGCTCAGCCCAGCACCCCCAAAACCCAGAGCAGGCACAGGCTCCGCACACCCATGGCACGACCCTCGCGGCGGAAACCCTGGGGCTCTCCGTCACCTGGAGCGTTTTTTATCCGTATCGGGAATTTAATTGTTCCCAGTCCTGTAGAAGTACTCACAACATGAGGTGTGCCACGACGCCCAGCAACGGGCACGTCTGGCACTACCTGCCCGCCCTCGAGCACCACGACGCCCTGGGGCGCGATATAGGGGTCGGTCCCGCCCCGCGGGGTGCACGGCAGGGGATGCTCGTCAGCAGGGCGCGGTGGTCTTTGAACACCCTCGCCCACCCAAACCCCGAGGCGGGAGCTCTCGGTAGCGTGCTAGCTGCGGAGGCATGGGGGGCGCGGGCGCGCCCCTGCCCCTGCCCGAGCCAGGAGGTATGCTGCTCCCCGGGAGCGGTAGCCGGGCGCGGGGCTTCCCTCTCCTTCGCCCCACACAAAGACACGGCAGAGCGGCGGGGAGGCGAGCCGGGCCCCGCCGTGCCTCTCCTGTCCCGGCTTCTCCCCTCGGCGCCGCCTGAGGGACACCGACCCCGGGCAGGGGCATCGCCGCCCCTCGGGGGACCGCCCGCCCGGGGCTCGGGACGCACCGCGGCGCCTGCCGCGGGGCCGGGGGCGCTCGGGGCGGGCGGGACGGCGAGGCGCTCTGCGCGCAGGTAGCTCCCTGCTAAAATGGAGGGAGCGGAGAAATGCGGCGCTCGCCGGAGAAACTTACCGGAGGAAACCGACGAGCCGGACAAACTGGAGTTGCTGGATGCGGCCATGGTCCCTCCTCCTCGCCCCTTAGCTGCGAGCCCCGCGTCGGCCCCCGCTGCTGTCCGGCCGCCGCTGCCGCCTGCCCATCGCAAAGTGCCGGAGCCGCTCCGCGCCGCCGCCGCAGCCCGCGCTCGGCCCCCCGCGCCGCCGGGGAGCAGGAGGCGGCCGTGACCCGCTCTCCGGGGCTGGGCGAAGCCGCTCGTCAGGTCACGGAAAGGGCCCCGCGGCGCTTCCAGCGCCTCTCTCCGCCCTGGGGAGCAGGGCTTACCTTGTGACGGGGATGGGAGAGCCGCCCTGCCAGCGCCTTCCCTCGCCTCCTCCCTTCCCTTCCCGTCCCTTCCCTTCCCCGCCTCCTCGCGGGTAGCGCTGACAGCCCGCCGGGGGAACCCGCCGCAGCTCCCCTCACGCACACAAAGGAAGCGGCGGCGCTGCCGGCCGGGCTGCTCGCCCCGGCTGAGCGGGCAGGGTGGGTCCCGGCCGGGCGAGCCCCGGCGGCGCGGCAGCCCCGCCGAGCGGCGACCAAGGCTCTTCCCGGCCGCCGACGCCTGGCACGGAGCTGGGGGCGAGCGCGGCTCCTGCCATGTGCCGGCGGCCGTCCCGGCTGGGCGGCAGCGCCTGTTGAGCGCCTCGGCCCGGCGGCCCCTCGGCCGTGCCGCAGTGTGGGCTCCGCGCCCCGCCGCCCCCCGCCCTGCCGGCGCTCGCCCCCACCGCCCTTTGTCCGCCTCCTTTCCCCGCGGGCTGCCCTCCTTTCCCACAGTTCTCCCCCTCCCGCCTGGCACGCTCACACTCTCACTTTTTTCCTTTTTATTGTTTGTTTGTTTGTTTGTTTGTTTGTTTGTTTTGCTTTGCTTTTTTCCTCCCTCCTGGCATCCGTTTTTTTAAAAAAACACAGAAATCAGGCCGACACCAGCACCGGATTTTCCCTGCCAGGTGCATGGCGGGTGCTGCGGGGTCCCGTCCCGGCCACAATTAAAATCTGTCCCCCCACCTCCTCTCGGAGCACTCCCGGTCCCGGCGGCTCTGGGGGCGCAGGGGGGGCGGCTGCCACGCATCCAACGGGGCTATGATGCGTCTGTGGCCAGCCAGCCTGGGCTGCTGCCCTGTGTCTTAGTGTGCAAGGGGGAAAGAGGAAGAGCCAAGAAAGAATCGCTTGGAGGCTTCCCCCTGCCCTTCACGTTCCCTTTGCAGTGCTTCATCGCCAGACAAAGCTTCCATCTCAATTTATAAAACGAGGCTGGGAAGACGACAGGAAGGTGGGCACTCGAGTGGCATGGCACGGGATCTGTAAGAAACTTACAACCTGTTTGCCATGACGCTGATTTATGAAAGCCTTCCATGTTTCGTAACAGGGAGTCTGTAAGACAAAGTTCCTTCGGGAGTGAGGAAGAGCATTAAAGTCTCTTTGGCAATCTAAGCCTTACCCATCCGGCCACACCGCGTCTCAGACCAGCGTGCAAACCGCCTGCCCACTCTGTAACCCGCGCCCAGCCGCTTCCCGTTTCTCCCGCAGCCAAAATCCACTCCGGGCTCCCTAAACCCTGCAGTCGATTCCCATTTTTATCTCGGTAAAACAGGTCCCGGGACCCCCTCTAGCGGCGGAGACACCAGCGGCAGCGATCGGCAGCGGGGCGCCGGGTCCCGCACCCCCCGCGGGGTTCCTGAAGGGAGCGGTGGGAACGCGGCTGAAACCAGCTTGCTTTTCCAGGTTTTATTTTGTAATGACGGCTTTCTCCGTGTGAGAAGGAAAGAGCTTTAAACCAACTCCTATTAATCTGTAAATTGCCCCGTACAGACATAAAAACAGCACAGGCGTGTCACTGCTTTTTGGTCTTTGGCCAAATATTTCGTGTCAAGCATTTTGAAGACTGAATGTTGAGACTGAATGACTACATGAGAAAGGCAGATAGGTCATAAAAACATATTTGGGATGTAGGAAAATATTGTTCTAATAAGGTAAATGTCAAGATTGTTCTGGTAAGTTGTTCACTCCCAGTGTTTGAGATGTTTTGAGCAGCTGAATAGGATTCGCTTGTCTCCCACGTGGTCGTTTTTCCTGCTCCTCCTGCTATATCTTTCCTTCTAGTATTTGCCTCCTTGTAGTCTGTTACGTCTTCATTTCCCCCTCCATAGTGTAGCTCCGTGTAGCCCTCCAACAACTGTCAGAAATGTGTCCCATATAACTGGTGAAATATGGACAGGCAACTGTTGATAATCTTAGTGGTAACTGAATGTACAAGGTTGTGTAACCTTAATTTCTACAACATTGAAAGGTAAATTAATAAATTTAAGTGAAATGTACTGTAGATTAAAAGAAACTTTCATATTTCCAGACAGGATGGCCTTTTTCTTTTTAAGAGCAAAGAACATAAAACCCATGAAATTAGAGGAGAAATTACTGGATCAAAGGGGAAGCAAATTTAAAGAACACAAAAGTAGCCTTGTTATGTGTAAAAAGTGCAAAGGGAAGACATTCCAATATAATCTCGGTCCTATTTTGCAGAAACTTTGAACAGATTCTGTCCTAGTCTAATTTGTGCAGAGCCCAGATTTATCCATTACGAGTGATACAAATACTCAGATATCAAGAATAAACTTTAACTGTAAACTAGATACTGTGATGTAAACTGTTCCTGGGATTTCCACAAGTGTACACTTCATATAAATCTGATAAAAACCTTCCACTTTACCTTCCCTATAGAAATAAATGTAGCCTGCTTCCATGATATCTACACTTTGATGAGTCCCAGCTTCCAAAAGTTTTGAGGAATTCAGAAAAATGCGATTTTCCTATGTATGACCTTAGAACACTGCATTTGACATTAACAGTGACTTGCAAAGGAAAAACACTGTACTGTTTGCTTTGCATTACTCATGAGAAAGATCTGAAAGTTGTTTGGTTTTTATTCCTGGGGAAGATTCCTTGAAGATTTCCTTGCTTCTGTATTGGTTCTATGCAGTTTTTACTGACAAGAGTTTCAATGTTTGGTTTTTTGGGGCTGTTTGTTTGTTTGAGTTTGTTTGTTTTACTTAAGAGATTAAAGAGTTTCTCAAAGGACAAAGATTTAACAACCCAGTCCTCAGTCTACACCTAAATTCCAAAGAAGTGACTGCCTGCCTAATGCTGAAGCCCAGCTAGCAACATGATATTTGAAATAATTTAACTCAGTGTGGAAGAGGCCAGTGTTTTCAAAAAACTAATAGATACGGGAAGCTCCAAGTAATAGCTGGAAAATTAAAGGAAGCCAAAAACATTGCTGCTTGTGTCTAAGGAAATCTCAGAAAATACATTAAAGGATATTTCTGTACCCTAATTATCCACTCTCATACTTCTGCATGGTAGAATTCCTGTTCAAGCTAGAATTTACACTCATTTTATTCTCCAATAACCAAAGATTAGTAAATACCATGGCATTACAGCAAACAATAAATGTTGCAGCCCAAGAACTATTGAACCCAACACAAAAAAAAAAATAAAATTACGTTTGGAAGTAACTTTCTTTCACCGTGTAGTTCTGAACCTGTTGACATGTGGTTACATGCACAATTTCATTGTCACACAAATTCTGATGGAACAATGTGTTTTGGTGAAATTGTAAGTCTAAGCAGGATGAGGACCTGCATTTGGAGAGCCATCAGTGCAAAACGTAGTGGCTTTGACAGCTGAGGACATGACTGTGCTGCTTTTGTGTTATGGAGTGGCCTCTGGCATGGCCTTGGTTCCCCAGACAACTGGTATGTACTGGTTTGTGTCCTTATTTCAAAACAAAGGCTCTGTATATTAGGTAGGCCACCTGCCTGCTGCTTGGTCATTAGTATCATAGTTAACTTTTAATAACTTTGTGAAGGTAAATCCCAGCTGAGAAATAGTTTTTAATGTTCCCATGTGATAAAAGCAAGCAGAAAGTCACCCTTCCCTTGGACAGCAGGATGAAAACCTAGAAATAACAAATAAAGGAAAGCAGGCAGAACTGTGCTGCTTTTCTTCAAGAAGCCAGATTTTCCCCTGTTGACCAAATGGCTTATTGCATAGCTAAGTATCAACGAATTTAACATCCTGGTTTCCTCTCATTCAACTTCAGACATAGTAGGCACTTTCACAGGGAAGGCAAAGGCCTCTGCTTAAAACTTCTTTCATTTTATTAACTTGGCAGAATGCTTCCTGCTGCAGAAAAAGAGATCTAAAGTACAAGTATAGATAGAAAATAAAAGGTCACTAGATGGGGCCTGCAGCAACATGAGTCTCTGTATAATCCTGGTTCACTCTAGCTGAAAAAAATTAATCTGAAGCAGACAATAATTTATATGGCTATCTTTCAGCTGTTGAAATCTCCATTATACAGGAGCCATTTCATAAGAGCCCTCTGGCTCATAAGAATCTGGCCTGAAATCAGCACATCTTGAGTCTCTTCGGCCTTAAGCCCTCTCCATCCAATACACTTTGTGTTGATTTCCAGCAGCCAAGCCTCTGTAGGTGGCTGCAGCACAGTCCTTAAGGCCCTTCTGGTGTTACAGCATCTCAGATTATGTTTATGGAATCTGGCATAATCCGCTATATCTGACTGCTGGGTTATTGCAGTAGAGGAGTAGTGGCTTACTGTGTGCCATAAACCTTTGCCTGCCAGGGAGGACAGGAGTTTGAATCCTAGTTAATGAATTTATTTCAGGATGAAAACTGGCAGTTGTTATTTCAGTGTAAGCGTAGATAGCTTGGCAAAAATGTTGGGATTTAATTAATTATGTAAATGAGAGGAAGGTAAAAATGTTTGGCCCACTGCTCTGATTATGTAATAGGTATAGAAATATAAATGGCATGTGCAAGACAGCAAGACATATGACACAAAGATTTACTGTGCAAAGACCTAAAATGCTAATCCTTCCTTTGATGTTTATGTTGCTTAGCTGGAAAGGGAGGAAATGCATTTATCATTCTTTGATGTTGTGAAAGGGAACGGCCTTTATAAGCAATATATAATCCATATTTATATACTCTCCGCAGTACTTGGAAACTTTACTCAATATAAGCAGAAGCTGTAATAAGAAAAATAAACCAAAATATCAATAAAAAGCAGATGCACACTGTATTTGGATATGAATAAATTATGTGAGTCATAATGGTTGTAACAGCAGGTGGTGGTGTAGTTCAAGACTCTCTGTGATTCTCACTTTTTTCCTCATACTCCAAAGAGAAAGGTTTGAGACCCTTAATGCCTGGTGCAACTTTTAGCTCTGCACCTTCGATTGGTGAACAAACTAGAGGCATCTATTGAATTTTATTAGCTCTTTAAAAAACATACAGCAAATGGGTTGGTCATCACTTGAGAGTGCTAAAACCTGCTGCTATGACTAATTTATGAACATCCATCCTATTTGTCCTTTCCCCTTTCTTCCTGTCTCATACATTCTATTTTAATTAAATCTCAGAGTTAGAGTTCACTGGGGCAGAGAATTTCCTTGTTATGTTGTTTTCAAAGTTTTTTATACAGTGGAGCTCTAATCTGTAATTGGAACCTGATAAAGATTTTGAAATTACCAGTCAACTGCCATTAGACCTGATTATAAAAAAATAAATTCTACAGAAACATCTCTGGTGAAATTGAACTTCTGTGTGCTTTTCCTTTCTTAATAATAATCAGCAAATTTCAAATCTTTTGCCTTCGAGAACAGAGTTTAAAAGTCCAAACTATTTGCAGTATAGTTCTCCTTTACATCATGATCAAGCTCTTACTTTGGAACATGTCAGCATTTCATTTGAATTTTTCCAGAAATTGAACACAAGACTATTAAATATTTAAGCATATATTTAATTATTTTTACTGAGCCATAAACGCTCATAATTTTTGACATTGAAACCTTTGGTTGGTCCAGACAACAAGTATCAAACAAGATCTACACATCTAGGAAAAGTGGAGGTTTCTCTATGTTTCTGTACTACCTTTCTCTGAACAGAACAGATCCCATTTTAGTGTGAAGGTCATGTTTGTATAAAAGCTACTCTCAACCTCTTTTCTATAATTATTGGAAACAATTGCACTACTACAGAATTTGATGTAGGTGAAGAGGTGAAAAAAACAAGGAAAGAAATAATTTTGAAGAACTTAACAACAATAATCACTATCCCAAGTATTCTAATTCTTATGTTATTGTATATTAACAAACCCAATATGAAATATAGGCCTACCGGGCCTAAACTGATCTTTTCTTATAGAATTGTTTCAAGTAGGTCGTACTTAAAAAAGAAGCTCCATAACTTACAATGCATGGCTTTTATTAACCTTTGGCCTTTTATCTAGACTGACATTTAAATAAATTCTTTTCCTCATAGTTCAACATCTTTCTTGAACCTACAGTAAAGTCATCCTGTTGAATTCAAGCTTCCCAATTTCCATGACAAAGCAGTGATATCAAAGCCTCAGCTTTACTCTTTCATTAAAAAGGAAGAAAGAGTGGGGCTCAGAGCAGAACTGCTTTAACTCTCCTGTCATTTTTTTCCCTTGGATGTGTATTATATGACAACCTACGAAGATTTAATTAATGAATTTATTTGCTATTCCAGCATTCTTGCTGTTTCTTGGTACTGACATTTTGGCTGATGGATTTGAGAACTGTTCAATGCAAAAATGTATTCATATACTCAAAATTCACAAATAGTGGAGGAGCTGCATGATTTGGTATCTAAGTCGTGTGTTATGACCCTTTAGAAATTAAATCGGCAGTTGTCCAAAATAAGTTTTATTTCAGCTACAGAACTGAAAATTGTGTTCATCAGACTCTTGCAAAAACAAAGCTTTGCTCATTTATTTGTCAAAAGTAAATTAGTCAAAATATCTATTTAGCAGTGTTTTACTTCAGATGTTCATGAATTATTTATCTCAATATTTTCCCTGTTTAACTGTGATACTAGATTCTCTTAATTAGCTACAAATATCTTAAATTATAGAAGGGCAGCTACTAGGGGAGAATTCCCATATTAATATGGGTTTTATTTATAAATGTTTACTGCCCCTTTATAAAATACTGCCTAAGTGTAATTCTGTAAACTTTGCAATTTACTAATATAGGCTGAGGAGGCCTCAAGCTTGGCTGTTTTATTCTCAGATATGTTAAACCCTGTATTACATATGTAAACAGAAATCTTACAGGCTATAATGTTTTTGCAATGGAGTTCTTTTTTCTTCATTTATAGATTTGGAGGTCAAATGAAGAGATTTTGGATGTTTCATTGGACCAACATACCATTCATCTATGTAACACAATTTCCTAAAGGCCTACTGACATTAAGCATCCAAGATTCCAGATGAATGCATTGCTCTTCTCTACGATTTTTGCCCAAGAGATAAAATCAATATATGGCTCCATATTTCTCCCTGAATGTTTGGACTGAAACCTTGCCCTCACTGAACACAGTAATAGTTTTTCTCACTGACTTCAAAGAGGCCAGTGTTTCACCCTTCATTTCCCTGCTGGATACTGCTTTTCCCTTTAAGCTACCACATATCATAAAAAGTGGTGTGCTTTGGAAACTATAATGTGCCACAATAGAAGTTGTAATGCCACAAGGCAGTGTCTGTATATATTTTTATGCAGTAGTGGGAGGAGGAAATAAACCAGGAGAGACATATGTTCCTACTCAAAAACTCGAGGTTTTCGTGGCATTTAAAAATGAAAATTCATCCTTTCAAGCAATAAAACTCCACATACACCTGCCTAGTACCATACCACTAACAGCAGCCACAAGGTAAACACAGGTTTACCAAAATATCTGTTCTTACCATTTCTCAGTCTCAAAGAAGGTTTAGAAATAGGATTTTGAGCTCTAAGAGGTTTGTGAGAAAGAAGCAAGTATCAAACAAGTTCTGCAGATCTTAGGTATGGACCCATAATCCTGGGGAAACCCAGATCTTAGTAAGTTTTTTCAGTAAGATTTTAGTAATCCATGATGTCATGGATTACCTTGCTTATTTAGTTAACTTTTCCAAATCATATATCTTCTGCCTAACACCCTTTGCTGTAGTTTTACGTCTCCAGACCGAATATATATAAATATATATGATGAAGTTCTACTAAAAAGATAAAAATAGAACTGCCTCTATCCTGCAACCAGCTCTTGTCCAAATTCCCAGGAAAAGAGGATAAGCTTTGTCTCTCATTCGGAACTGGATAAAGTTCTCTTGTATGCAGATTATAGAGTACAGATGAATAGAGAAAGTGAGCAATAGGGGCAGGTTGTTTGCCCCTTTTAATTTCCTAAGTCAGGTCCATTTTAAGTATGTGAAAACCCTGACCTTGAATTGAAGGCCATGCCTTGATCCCAGAGCCATTAAAATCAAACCTTCACCAGATTCGCTATCGTCAAAACCTCCCCCTCTGAAACTCCCAGTAGTATTTTGATGAGACGTGTATTTTTAAACCTGGTATCTGTGATTTGGGGGAGAATATTTGGCCAGCAAAGATAATAGCTTAACTTAATAGGTAGCAAAGAATGTGTCTATTCCATAAAGATTTATATATATAGTCTGTATCTACAAAGATAAAAGCACAACTGAGGGAACAGTTTAATGAAATCTAGTAAAGAGTATGTCTATACCATAAATAGTTTAATATATAGGTATAGATATGTATGTATATGGCCTGCACCATGAATAGAAATTTGCTAAGTAACTATCTAAGACTACCAATGGAAAAAACTGACAAAGTAAATGAAGGTAAAATAAAATCTCCAGTTTAAAATCAGCATCAAAGGTAAACACCACACCAGGAGGTGAACAAATGTCTCCTGATAGTCAAGTCAGGAGCCTATCTTCAATACCTGTCATGGCTCTTATCTGTTGTTGTGGGTTTTTTGTTTATTTGTTTGTTTTGTTTTGGTTTGGTTTTGGTTTTGTTTTTTGTTTTTTTTCCAGTTGGATTGGTTTGTTTAGGTTTTTTGAGGAAGAAAGAATGCCTGATTAAGCTAATTCTTTGGCTTTCTCCATTTGATGCATAATTAAATGAATATTGAATAGTAATTTTGCATGTTACATAAAATCAGTTTAAGTAGACAGGAAAACATTGAGAGTACAAATGAGCTCTCATCAGTGACTGAATATCCTATTGTCTATGACTCAAAAGGAAAGTAAACAGAGGTGCCTGTACCCAACCTGCCTTTCATTCCACAGGTATAAAAAGGCAACAAAACCTCAGAAGTCCTGCTCTCATTATTATCCTGACATTTTGAAACATGCAAAAACGTTGTGTGAAATGCAAATTCTAGGGAATTTTGTCAGAGGCAAGTGCTACAAATTATATGATTCTAAAATTGGACATTATTTTAAAGATAAAATTAGATGAAAGCTATATAAAAGAGTCATAAATAAGTATCTGTGTGCAAATAACATTAACACATCATAAGCTTAGCTTAATGGAACGGGAGCTGTAAAAGCATTGAGGATGATTTAGTTCAAGTTTGCAAGTTCTTGGCTACAGAGAACATACAGTGCAAGATTTCAAGGCCGGGCTGTTCCCCAGGGGAATGCTGTGAAAAGAAAGTTGAATGTCATTTAGTTAACATTCTGCTGTGAACACCAGTAAAAGGACAACCCTTTCAGGCTCTGCAGAGGTCCCATTTAGCAATGGTTGGTTCATCCAACAGCATTAGGAGCACTGTGCTCTCAAAAAGTTCAGAAAATGAAGGGAAAGAGCTCCACCATGGAAACAGCAAAGTATTTTTATGTCTTCAGAAGGAAATGCCTCAGAAGAATGAATAATGAGATAGAATGACTTGCTGAGGACCAACCTCTTGCATCAAAGTTCATCCTGAAAAGAAAATGGAAACGTCTGGTACAAATGTTAAGGATTAAGTCAAAACGTATCCAGCTTCAAGAGTGCCAATAGGCAACTGAGGAATTTTGCCAATGATTAATCAGATTAACTCTCCACACTCACCAAAGTTAGTAGAATTACAGCCAAACATGGCACAGGGCAAAGAAGGTTGTTCACTAGCCTTTATTTGTCCTGTCAGCTACCCCTGACACTCAATTAAAAAAAAATTAATGAATTAAGCAAAATTTTTCTTCCTTCACTCCTAGTTGTGAAGAGCAGCCAGTAGGAAGAGTAGTAGAATTTCAGACAACCCTGTGCCATGGATCACCTTAGTTGGAAAAAGGCAACAACTCAGCAGGATTTGCTTGTGTGTCTGTGAGACACCATCTATATACACATCTGTGAGTGTGTGTGTGTGTGTGTCTCTGTGTGTACCACCGCTCACATACATATAACCTTGGGAAAGGCAGAAATATTTCATGACTGCCTGGATATGAAGCCATTTTTCTCTCTCCACTGATAAAGAAATAATTTTTGTGGTCATTAGAAAGCTGTGCATAATTTTCTTAAAACATTTTGCGACATCTGGAGCCCTATTTTCCTCTCCATAGGCTGCTTAACTCTTATTAATATCAATGGGGGTTATGCACACATGTGGAGAATAAATTAGATTCTTCATTGTTTCCTTCTGATAAAATTAAATGTTCTTTCCACATGTTAAAATTAGCTCACATAGTGTTGTTCTCATGATATTGGAAATAGAGATCATTAGTTGCTAAATGAATCCTGAATTATTTTGCCTCTTAAAAGACCTTATCCTCCTTCTTTTAGAATTAGAAACTAGTTGTCAAAAGCTTCAGTCAGAACTTGAGGGAGGCATCAGCTTTGGTATGATTTTGTGACTATTAATTTCATCCTTAGGTTATATAGAAAGCATTTTCTCCCAGTATGGTGCGTTATACAGAATAGATTGGTGGCAGTAGCTTTTTCATACTAATAAATGGCTAAACTCTTTTGTAGTCAAATTTTTATCAATCAATTCTTACTTCCTTTTTCCTTATTTACAAGCATTGGAAGACAAATGTTTCTGTCACAGCCAGTAGCAGGACTGTCTTAACTCATTTTCTTCTGATGGCTGTAAGTGAAAAACGCTAAATGAGTTTTCAGTGACACGAATTTGAGATGCAATTTAAGACCATCATTATACAGGGGCTCATTATTGTGCACAATTTGGTATATGTAAGATGCAGGGATGGATTTTATACTCTTTGCAGCGTTTTTGTAGGGCAAATGATTATATTTTTAGCGGACCCATTAATGTTTATCCTTGACATTGCATCCAAGAAATAGCTGCAGTGATTATTCCTTAGACCTTTTGCCATTTTTAGAATATGGAATACTGATCATTAACATTCAACTCAGTCGTAAAAGCAACTCCCTGAGGGATGATGACATCAAATAAATTGGACTGTCTTCTTAGAAACTGTATCCCCTATGGATTGCTCAGTAGCAAAGAATGATGAAGCATTACAACTTCCTAGGACAGAACTGGAGATGAAGCTGCAGCTGCAAATGGAGGAGGAGGAATAGCATGTCAGTAATGCCTGCCAAACTGTCCCAGAAGTGGTGTAAGATGGGTGAATGTCTACAACTTGAGAGACTGGGGGATTCTGTAATGTTAGAAACCTCTTTTAGGTACAGTCATGGAAAATAATTTGTCAGAACTCTAGTGAATAAAAACTGTGTAAACTCAACTTTAAGCTACCATTAAAAAAAGGGAAGAAGCAAAAGAACTTATACCTGTGCCATGGATGGAGTCAAGAAACGGGAAGTCAAGAAACAGGACTCATTGAAGTTACTTGACCAATCAGTCAAGACAGTATTGACAGATAAAAACTGATGATCAAGTTATCAGAGTATAAATTGTATATTATGGAGATTTATCAAAATTGAGAATAAGTATATTTTTTCAGTATTATTTCTTATAATGTTTAACAACATGAAGAATAGTTTTTCACTGTAATTCATAACCCATTTAGACTTCGATTTTTTTTCTCAGAACTATAGTTAGTGCTTCTAAAATATAGGATTTTGCTTTTTTGTTATAAACTCAATATTCCTCGTAATATCTTTGAGACCTTGAAACAAGATGCATTCTTTTTGATGTCTAGTTTTACTTGCTTTCCATGTTTTATTTAATTTTTTTCTTTCTAATTGCAATAATATATGTCAAATTATGGTGGAAAGAGGAAACTATTATTTGTGACTAAACAAACTGTAGCTTCTGATATTTATTTTTACTCCTTGGTTTGATCTCTGAATGTCTTTTAGGCTTAACTTGGGTTTGACATAACTTCTAGGTCTTCAAATGCTCTTATTGGAGAGATTATGACTTGAGAATGCTTGCAATGAACCGTTCAAGTCACCCCATAGTGAGTGGGATCCACAATATGAGGACACCTAAATTTAGGCATCTAAATGTTTTAGTGACTTAGGTCCCATTATAGTAAATCAAGATTTTGTCAAGATCACCACTGGATCTCAAAAAGCCATTCAGCTGCCCAGGTAATAGGCATCTGTTTTACAGAAAGAAGCTGATTCTGCTCTGCTGCAACTGAATCCCATCAGTAGATGAGTCCTACATAGAGTTTTAAAAAAATTAGAACTTATTCTAAACCTCCCATCTTAAACTCCAGCCATTTAGTCCAGAGAGTAAGATCTGGTTCACTGATTTTTTTTTCCAGTTGATTAGAATGAGGCATTTATTTTACTAGGTCAATCTATTCTCTTTAGCGCATTTTATGTTAGGCAATTGCCCTGTGATGGTCTTAGTATGACAGAGGTAGGCTATATTATGTGCAGACTTATTTCCTCTATTTGAGCCTTTTCCATGCCTGAGAATAATCTTAACCTCTTTAAGTCTGCTTATTTAGGGATTTATGACTTACAGTGTAAGAGGACTCCTACAGTGGCTGAAACATTTGGACCTGAGGAACCAGAATGGTCTTGGCCAGTTGCTAAGCACTTTCTCAGGTACTCCCCAGGCCTTGCAAAGCTCCCTGAGTTAAAGCCTGGGTATGTGTAATGAGAGAAGGTACTTCCTTCTTTCCACTTAAATTCTGACCACACCATCACTGGAGTCCCTTCTCCTTGTTGCTTTTTTCATACCATTTTAGGGAAAGAACAAGTTAGTGAATCTTCAGGTTTCCTTAAAAAAAAAAAAAAAAGTTTCTAACATTTCTAGCACTCAAAATGAAATAGAAGACAAACAAATCCTTCCAACAAAAGTTGTGATTGAATTAGCTTTTCAAATAAATCTCAGAATCCAAATCTATTACAAACTCAAGGGGAGGGTATTGCCTCTTAGTCTGTCCTGAAAAAAAAACGTTCTGCAAATGAGTTTACCATAAAGATATGTTGGAACCAGTCTGGAAGCCAACACACCAGTTAAGCTGCTGTTGGCATGAAGTCTCTCCAGTAAGGTCACTGTCTCAAAATACTTTTCAGAAAGAAATTCTGGTACTTTGTGAAATGTGAGTAGTTTTAAAATGAACAGTGGGGTGATAAATCCTTTCCTGTTAAAGAACCTCCAATATCCACAATGACTTCTTCAGTAAAGAAAGGTGGATGCAAGCTCGGGATAGAGGACTTTGCACAGGAGTCAAAACCTGATCTATGCTTTAGAAATGCACAGGTCTATTGGAATCTTGTAAGAATATTGATGTAGTAATTTTTTAACTATTTTCTTTGGAACTCTATCATATTGGATATGTGTCACAAGCTAATAACAAATACCACACATGTAGCTCCTGCCCCTACAAGCAACATTCAATGCACTTTTCTGTTCTTTTTAGTGCAAGTTTTTTCAAACAGATTAACACATAAGAAGTAATATCATCAGTTGTCTTTGAGGGGGGAAATTTTTGGTTATTGTGACTTTCATTCAGAACTAGTCAAGAAACTTTGCTGCAGAAATATACAATAATTTTATTGCTTAAGGCTTTCAGGTTTCTACTGAGGACACAAAGCTGTGCAGTTGTGTTTGTGAATGTTTTTTTTTGCTTCAGTGGCTTCCTCATTCAAGAAGACTAATTGGCCATATGTGTTGATAGTGGCCACTAAGGCTGAATTATTTTTGTCTTTGCTGAGGGTATCAGGATCTGCTGGATAAAATGGATAAAATGGAATAGTAAATGATGCTGAAGTATTACACTGGAAGATTACTTGTTAACTTTGTTATGGCTAATAAAATTCCAATTTGCAAGTCTTGATTCACTGCAGTTGAAATGCATGTGAGTAATATGGAATTACTCTGGTTAAAGCTATTTAAAGGAGAGGCCTACATGGCAAATGTATTATGCAGGAAAGAATTATTGCTTTTTTTTCCTCTCGAACTGAGGTTAATCTATACTTGCTTTCTGTCCACCAGGTATGCTTGGATTTACAGCTCTGCTCTTCTAAAAACCAATTAATTCCATTTAAGTGCAGTTGGAATGTGTTCAGAGATGATATTGGACTTCTGATTATTGAGCATACATTGAAACATGAGGTTTTAGCCTTAACTGAATGCATCAGTTGTCTATCACTGAGACCACAAACTTCTCTAATTTACACTGTGGGAAAAAAATAAAACACCTCCTAAATCAAATAATCTCAATAGTAGAGGAAAGTTTCGCAATCAAATCCCAGTGCAGTGCCTTGAACTTCTTGATGTCTTTAATATTAATTAAAATGTGTAAAATGTATTTTCAATAAAATAAAATAGAGCTTCTTGCTCAGAGATTGTGTATAGTATAAAACACAGTTATGAATGGTTTCTGCAGGTGGATTTTAATACACATTCTCTTGTCTACTTTTTGTTATGATTAAATTATCCTCATTCTGCAGACTCAAACCAGAACTTCTGTTAGCTGTAGTGCAGCTCTACACAGCTCCTATCACTGCTGCCTTTTAGTCATGTCTTAATCACAAGGTCCTTCCTTAATTAGAAAAGTAGTTTTGCAGGAACAAATATGTATGATGAAATTTCATACTCTGCTTTTGTCCAGGAAAAAAAAGGAAATAAATTGGTTTTGAGGGCAGTATCAAATTCCATGGTTATGGATTTAATTATATAGAAATTTAATTTCTGGAAGCTGGTTTCATTGTATTATTTAGGGTTGTGGATGGAAGTGAATGAAATAGCATTTATGTCAGAGCTGTGAACCGATGGCAATGCACCATGACTACCCATTTTTCACTGTGTCACATCCGCTGTCCACAGAACTTTCATTTTAAAAGTTATTAGTCTGTCATTCACATGAAAAACCAAGGAATTCTCAGTGAGCTGATTATTTCTACGTAAAAGATATAGAAAATCTGAAGTTCCTTGAACTAACTTCTTGCAAGATCTCTACTTTTTTTTGCTTCTTGAGAAACAACTTTGACATAAGAAGTGTCTTGGTTTGTCCGTATCATGAGATACACTATAAAGCTGGAAGAGTTTTGGATGCCAAATTCTTACTGTCTTCACCTTTGCAGAAGTGTTCATGAAACATATCACTCAGGGTTGTCTTTCTACCCCTTCATAGTCACATAAAACCAAGAGTGAAAATAACTATTTTTAAGTGTAAAGTTTTGGGAATACAAAGGCTTGTGTGGAGAGTTTATGTCCAATGTCTATTACCTACTATCTCAGCAATATTTTGGTTTGCACTTATCTGAAAGACCTATGCTAGAGGAATTTTATCTTTTTTTTCAGAACTGTAACTTGGTACCCCTGAAGCTTTGAGCATTTCCATGGTTCTTAATGGCAATAGGAAAGACACCAAATTTTTTTTCTGAGAGTCACTTAATTGATCCTTCTATGATACTCATCGAGCACATGCACTTTAAAATGTGAAATCCTGAATATCAATAGTTGAGTCATCCTGGTGCACCTTATAAAAAAAAACTTGGCTGCTTTTAATGAAATGAGGTGACATATCTAATGACTGAAAGATGACACTACTAAAACCAAAAATTGCCCTAACTGGAAGTAATGACAAGCCACAATGAAGGATTTTAGATACACCTTTCTTTATACCTGAACCTGCTCAACCTGTTAAACATTCTAGGCTGCAACTAGTGGAAGCTAATGAAGAGACGTGGATGACATTAGTTAGGGGACTGACCATTCTGCCTCATGCAAAACCTTGAATGAAATTACCAGGTGAGGACAGAAATATCCACTGCCAAAAAGAAATTGAAACTGTATCTTCCTTAGCCACGCTAACTGATGCATTCCACGGTGATCATCTGAGAGCTGACAAGGGGAAAGTTTACCTACCAGCACCTCTTGTAGGAGTATCAAAATTTTGTTTAGCAGTTGAATTTAAAATTAAAGGAAGTGTTTTGTTCCAGTGACCTGGAGTCAGTCGGAGGATAAAATCTGTGTGCTTTCTTTTTGTGCCAAGGTAGGAGAACCAACAATTATGAGAGGAAGTTAAACTCCCTCACACCTTTCCTGCCTGTTTTCTGAAAGCAGATCTTCCACCCTGCTGGTTACAGCCTGCCAGCTTTTATTTGTACTGGTTTCCCATAACCCATGTTAGAGTAGGTTTTAGTGTCCTCTCCATGCTGTTGCTCCTTTCACACAATTTCCTGTGACTTGCTCCTGCTATGTTGTGAAAACAGTGATTGAACCAGACTGGCACATCGTGGTGTGCTGTGGCAGCACTTGCAAAAGCCTCGATGGCACCTCCCACAGACAGTCTGCTCAGGGTTATTTTCCTCATATTTGTGCTCTAAGAAATCTGTGTCAGTTGCCAAGAGAGGAAGAAACGTGGTCGCTGTGAGTGCAAGGGTTGTGTCTGGTCTCTTCTGACATGGTGCTGGTTGCTGCCAAACTCTGCTCTAGGGGCGCAGTGCTGCAACCTCACGGCTGGGTGTAAAGCTGTAACATAAACTGCGCAAACCTCTGCCATGCTTGTTGCTGTCTCTTCCTTCTCTGGATGGATTAATGTGCTCACCAGATGGTTAGAACCCCACACTGTCAAAATATCTAGCTAACATATTAGACACACATTTTGCCCATTTGAGAAAGCTCATCTTTAGGCATACTGCTGAACCAAGGGCTCCCATTTTACTGTGAACTCCAATTGTTTCCCTAACTTTGCATCAGGGGCTTGACTTTATCAAAGTTAACGTCTTCAGCAGAAACATTTTGCTGCAACTGTTTTTCCGAAGTCTAAAGGTTGCAGCAGTGTCAAATGGATTAAAAAGGAGCTGTATAACTTGTATTAATTCAACTATGTACTGCACCTGATTTCTGGTTTGGTGCATTCATTCATTCACTTCTCTCTGTGCTCCTGTGTTTTCACCTAGACCTTCCACATGTGTGAATTTGAAAGACCCTTCCAGCTACTCCAGCCTCCAAAAGAGCAAACACCATGAAAAAAAAGCATTCCAGTCCTTTCAGTACAATGCAGAGTGACGACCGAAACACTGCAAGATGACTGTATTGCCACACACAGGATTAAATCAAGAATATTCAAGAAGTGGTTCTCTGGTATTTTGTATCGGAAGTGGCCCTGGGCAACCCTGGTCTCTAGTTTGTGTTTTCAAGATGAAGCCTTCCTACTAACTGTTCCCTTCTTTAAATCCATTGAAAAACACCCAGTGATGGGTAGCCTGCTTGCTAAAGGTTGGTTGGTTTTGTATGAGTGGAACTAATGTGCCTCTAATACTGCTGCAAAAGCATTAGTGTTATTTTCTGATTCATCTACTTCACCCGCAGAAGATTGTAAGTAGCACAGTCTTGCTGCACAGCTGGGCGAGGGGCATTTGAATGGCCTCTTGACCACCTGCTTTTTATCAGGTATCACCACGCTGAGCTAGGGAGGGATTTAAAAAAAGCTTAGAAGAACAAAAAATAAGCAATTATAAGCAATAAACCACAGACACACAGTCTGAAAATCATTCTTTGGGTAACTTATACAGGAAGAATGCCTGAGGGCTGGCCAGAGTCCTGACAGAGTGACTAACACCCTCACTGAAATCAGCAGGATAAATGAATTTTAGCCTTGCCGGTGTAAGAAAGTTACGTTACCAGTTTGGTCTTTCTGAGAGCCAAATCATAGGGAAAAGCAAGAACCAGATCCGGATGTGTAGTCGAGCGAGGCAGCACGCCGCAATCGGTGTGTGGTTGAGCTGGCGGGAAGCACATCTTTGCTGGATCTTCTGCTCTTGTCCTGCACACCCAGCTGCAAAGAGCTGAGGGAGGGAGGACTGTATGGCTGCCTCTGGGGTGTGATGAGAGTGACAGTCCTCAGAGCCCCTTTGCAGACTTCCTAAGAAGCTAGAAAGCCCATTACTAAAGTACCGTTGTCCTTCGTTTGTCAGATTAAGACTTCTTAATAGATTACACTAGCAGCAGAGTAGTAAGTAGCTGCCCTGATCTGAGGAATCTGGCCTAGAATACTAAATACTTAGTTCCACCATATTCAGTTTTTACATGGATTTATCAGAAGAAAAAAAAAAAAAAAAGCCACGGTCTTTTTATTGCATACTTGAACTTTCTTGGATATCTGAAAAGAGATTAATTTAGTAGGAATTTTAGCACCTATTTTTGCATTAAAAGAGTGACTTTAACCTTCTATGATAATGTGAAAGTGATTACATTGAAAAAATCCACCCTGACGTGTGATTTTGTTATGAGATCATAATAACTGATATTAACTGATAGCATTCATCCATATCACCTGCTTGCAGCTGCTCCAGGAGAGAGGCAACAATATGGACTAATGGTTCTGCAGTAGAGCTGTAGGGTAATGACGTCTTACTAATCACACTAAGCAGAGTGGTGTATCTTTGGACTGCGGTAAGAGGAACCCAGCAGGTTGCTTTTTCTGCCAAATTCCTTTAATATCAGTTAATTTTCAAATGGGCATTAATTTTCATAAGCAGGCTAAATCAGTCTTAGCACTGTAAGAACCTTAGTCAGAAAGTGGATGTTTTTTAAATGTTTAACATGTATCTGAAACTCCAAGAGACTGATTCCCAGCCTTGTTTTCTTGCTGCTGTGCTGCAAGAAATGCTAACACAAGGATTTGCTCTCAACTCTCTTCTTCCCATGATCTGTGTAATTAGCATTAAGCCAATAGTAAAGGACGTGGCTGACTTGCATGAAATCTTTTCAGAGCAGTCTGTGGAATGGTCATGTCAGGAAATCAGGATGTGCTCGCCAGTTAAATTGTAATGATTTGTGCTTGGTGAATGGAGTACTCCACATTGATTCCTGCCTTGTAAAGAAATCAGGCAGTGAACAATGCTTACTGAATAGCTAGTATCATCTTCAAATGAATCACTTCCACTAATCCAGATGCAGAAGCAAACTTCAGCTATTTCTCAGATTTTAGGATGTTGCAATTAAACTGCTTTTTCCTGCACTGTTTTCTTTAAGGCAAAAAAATGGAAAGGCAGATCAAAAGAACTGTATATGCTCATGTTCCTTTTAGGGTTGAGAAATATCTGTAGGTGTAACCACTGACTTACTTCTGATACAGCCTTTACAGTCCAAATGAATACTGCAATAGGTTACGAAACACAAAACAGCTCTCTTCCAACTTAATTGCTGGACCCAAATTAATCCACTGATTAACCAAGGCCCCTGTCTAACCTGTCTAGGCCTATAACATAATCTATAAAGAACAACATGTAAGAAACAGCTTTGCTTGTAATACAGGTCAGCCTTTGTATGAATGAGGATCCATCTACAACATTTTGTAACTCTGTGAATATTTTCAGTAAACTGGAGTTGTGGATGAGTGTAGCAGTTCTCCTATTTGTTTTCCTTGGTATGTCTCTTTGCTCCATGAAGTGGAGAGAGGACACTTTGATTTCTGGTTTCTCACTCAAATATTGTCTGGTAAATTTTATCATGGAGCCGCCTGTTGTAGCCCTTTCGTATGGGTAGGAAAATATCCCTGGGGAACAAGAATACTGGTTTCACCCTCTGAAAGTGAGAAATCAATAAAATCTGGCACTCTCTTCTGCTGGCTTAGAGTTTTATCTAGTGAGTCATTTCAACAGTACCAGCAACTTTGTTACTCCAACCCTTTCTTTAGATTGCTTTTCTGGACTCAAATCCAAAAGAGTTGAGGCTGAATGGACTAACCTGTGTCCTAAACCACCAAGTGACCTTGCTCACTGAGTAGCTCTTTCAGATTTTCATTTCAGCAATAACAAACTTCCTTCTCTTTCTCCCTGGGACTCAGACAATCTCCTGAAGACTATCAGTTGTTCACAGAGCCCTAATACAATTTTCAGGCTTTTGCTACCCTCCTTCCCGTCCTCTTCCACCTCACACAGTTTTCTTGGCCCTTTGAATTAGCACACCTATGCCTGTTTTCTCTCAGTCACAGAAGCTGGTCTTTGTTCCAGCCCTCCTGTAGCATATTTTCTGGTCTGTGTTATAAATGCAATTAAAGCCTTGAATGGACACGTTAAGATGGGAGTGCAAACTTGTGCTGCTGGTTAACCGGTCTATTTTTCAGTGTTTTAGCTCAAACAAGCAGCTGTACCTTACCACAGTTCCTGTCTTCAAATGAACAGCAGGTTTTAGTTTCAATTGCCAGATATGTGCATGTGGTGTTGTGGAACTACATCCATCTGTGGACTACCTTTTCACAAAACCTGAGCTGTGAAAATGCTGAACCTTCTACAGGGCCTAGTATCCTTTTGTTATATTGTACTATTTTAATGCCTATAGAAATATAAATGAACTCAGTAAAAATCCTTCCCTCTTTTCATTTGTAAAATCTAAAGTTAGAAGGCCTCAAGGAAGGTTTGCTTCTATTCTTTGTTGGAATCTATTCTTTGTTAGAATAACTTCCGAAGTCAAACTGCATAAAATATGTATTTTCTTTTGTTTGCTGGAAGTTCTTGAATAGTCACAAGAACTGTTTCAGGTTCAGAGGAAACTGTGTTTAGAAATGTTTTTTTTTCCCTTTGATAGTGTCAGAAATGATAGAGCTTATCTTTCTGTACTAGGTGAATATTTCTTTGAAACCAATATATATTTGAAAACTGTTTTGGTGTTATCAAGTCCATGAGGTTTTTCCTGGGAAATTTTCTCTATCTAAAATGTTCCTTCAGTATTTTTGCCTCAGTCTCAAGCTCCCAAGCAGGGCTTTTTCGGGCACTGTATACACAGAAGAAAAAGGCCTCTGACCTCTGAATAGCTTGAGTCATTGAATCATAGAATCATTTATGTTGGAAAAGACCTTCAAGATCGTTTAGTCAAACCATTAACCCAACACTGCCAAGTCCACCACTAAATCGTGTTCCTAAGTGCCACTTCTACATGTCTTTTAAATACCTCCAGGGATGGTGATTCCACCACTTCCCTGGGCAGCCTGTTCCAATGCTTGACAGCCTTTTCCATGAGGAAATTTTTCCCAATATCCAATCTAAACCTCCCCTGATATAGCTTGAGGCCATTTCCTTTTGTGCTGTTTGTTACCTGGGAGAAGAGGCTGATACCCACCTGGCTACAACCTCCTTTCAGCTAGTTGTAAAGTGCAAGAAAGCATCCTCTGAGCCTCCTTTTCTCCAGCCTAAACAATCCCAGTTCCCCTCCGCCACTCCTCATAAGGCTTGTGCTCCTGTAGGGGTAGGTGCGCTTTTGGAAGAATTTTTTAATGGGAAGCTAGCACTCGTTTTTCATTTAGGAAGCCTTTTTTGTGCCTACAAAGTGCTTCTCTTAGGAGGATTAGATGTTTTTTTCCCTTTCCCTTTTGCATTTCAGAGAGGGTTGTGGGGAGGACTGTGAGTGAGCCCCCTCTCTCTGGTTTGTAGGAGAGATAATGTTCACAGACATGTGCAGGGCCTCCTCGGGCCGGAGAGGGTGGGGAAGGAGAGAGAGAAAATAAAAAAGCCCTGGAAGAGCACAGGATCTTGCCTTTCCCTTGAGGCCTGATGCTGTCTTGAGCGCTGTTATGTTCTTGTAAGTTTTTAGTGTCCTTGCCTCCAAATTTACTTTACAGCTCCAGACCCTTCACAAGATCCATTGCCCTTCTCTGGACACACTCCAGCGCTTGTCTTTCTTGTTGCCAGGGGCCCAAAACTGAACACAGGATTCAAGGTGTGGCCTCACCAGTGCCAAGTACAGGGGGAGGATCACTTCCCTGATCCTGCTGGACACACTATTTCTGGTCCAAGCCAGGATGCATTGACATACTTGGCTACCTGGACACACTGGGGCTCATGTTCAGCTGGCAGTCAACCAACACCCCCGGGTCCCTTTCTGCCAGTCAACTTTCCAGCTGCTCTTAGTCTTTCTAGTCTTTGCTGACCTTTTTTTTTTTTTCTTCCTATTTCTCATTGTTTGAGAATTGTGACATCAACACATAAAACCTCTTAGAAGTGCTGTTTTTAAAGTTCAGAATTAGCTTGTAGTATCATGGAAAAGCAGCCTTAGAGAGCTGAACAATCCCAAAGTGCAAGAGGTTCTGGACATAAATTCAAACTCTGTAGTTGGGGTCTTTCTAAAATGGCAATGTGCTGTTTCTGATCTTGCCTTTTAGAAATGTGTTTATGAAACCTTTTTGCTTCCCCTTCAGTGATGTCAGGAGGGCACATTATCTGCTTCCTGCTGTAAATCATCAGAAACTTTATTTTTCTCTGCTGTATCACTGTGAGAGTGAGAACAACTTAAAGAAGTGAAAGCAATTTGTTCTGCAGGAGGTATTAGATAAAGGGCGCCTAGAGGATTCCTCATACTATCTGAAGATGGAGATAAAATGGAATGACATGATAGACCATTAAGCAAAGCAAAGTAAGCACAGCAGCAGATTCTTGTCTCAGATATGTGATGCATTTTCCTACCTTGGATGATTAAATGACAGTGTCTAAAACAACAGCTCTCCTGGCCTTGTTGAGCTTACATGGGACCTTAGAATTTAGCAGCAGTCTTTTTTTCAGAGAGATAAAGAATTGCAAGCCGTCCAGAGACACCCAGGGCAGCTGCTCTTGCTTACCCTTTCTTTTGAATATAGCAACAAGTTAAAACATCATTATAGACTCCTTGCCTAGCCTTCACTAGGGATCTGGAGCTTCCCATCACTGCCAATTTCTGAAGCTGCAAGACTTAAGAATCAAAGCAAGAGATTAAATGAAACTGCAACAACATAGCCTAGTGTACTGCTCATACAGCAACTGCAGAGTTCATGAACTGTGCTGGTGCTTGAAATTTTACTGAATGTACTGTTAAATAATTAATTTTAAATGAATTTTTGGAAACATGAGACTGCTCTGAAAACTTTCTGAAAATTTAGAAAACAAAATCGTGAGATTTACAATTTGTGTTAACCAAATTGGGTTTTGTTTTTATCCCCTCTCGTAGCAAGTCAACAAGTGCTTACGTTTTCCAAAGTACTACTAAATATCTAGCAAAACCCGGGATCCTAAGAAACTAGTTCAAATTAAAAGCCTTGTGCCAGAAGAAATAAGATCATTAGAAAGCTAAATTGCCTTCCCTCTCCATTGCTTCAAGGGCTCACTGTGCAAGTTGTGCTGCAAACCGTGCTGGGCATCCCACAGATGGGACCAGGAACCAAAGTCTTTGTGGCACTTACCCTAAATTAGATGGTGATGGTGTGGATATCCCCTATTGTCCATGTCTTAAACAGTCTGTAAAGAAAGGATTAACTTCTGGGATTGTGGGTGCCCAGATGGTAATATTTGCTCAGGGAATAGGATATATGGTCTACCCTCTTCTTATTCTTCTCTTTCTATTCATCATGGGTAAGAAATCTCTGTCCACCAGTTTATGCCTTGTAATGACAGATTAAATAAAGTGAATAGCTTTTGTCTTCCCACTGACACCTTGTACAGCTGAACAACCACCTATTACTGCCTGCCTAAACGAGGGCTTTTCCTCATCCAGCCACATCTTTTCTTGTGTGAATCAGCACTGTCACCTCAGTTAGCAGAATAAATCAGAACAAGTTTTAAGGTGAATAATCTTGTGTACAAAGAAGTGCTTTACACTGTAAATATATTGAATTTTCAGTGTATGAGTAAAATAGGTGATGCCTTGAGAGCTTTATCAAAATAGTGTGCATTAACTAAAACTGACTTTCTCAGAAATACTTTGAGAATATACTCCACTCCTTTTAAACACTTGTTTTAATTTCCTCTCAGTCTTTGGGAAGGAAATTAAGTTTGGCTGGTCCTCTCCAAGGAATAAAAGTGAAAAGTTATTCTTGTTTCTTTAAACTGAGCAAGACTTGCAACAGCAATGTCTTCTGAGGGCTCTCTGCCAAGGCAGAGTTATCCTGTGAGAGGCTGGCAGAGATAAACTCTGCAAAACAAAACAACCTACCACTAAACCTCAGCATGGCAGTTATTTCACTGTTCACAATAGGAAGATGACATTTCAGAAGAAAAGCACTATACCTTAGACACTAGCTATCAAGCAAGCACACAGAATAGCTCAGAGTTAACATCTGTGTAATGAAGACCAGATAATAGCAGTGATTCCTCTGGAGAGATTTGCTTGCACCTTGTGTCCTTTCTCTCCTACTCATAGTATATTCACTGGCTTCGTTTTGGCTCCATACTGCTGCAGGTTGACCTAAGAGGTCCAGAATGATCCCAGATCAGCTTGTATGTGTCCATCAAACTTCAACGACCGGCCTCAGAGGGCTTTCTTTTCCTAAAAAACAGATGACAGCAGGAACAAAAAAGGTTATGAGAACCTTACATTCCTTTGTACTAATTTCCCATTGCTAATTATCTATTCTCAGTACTATTCACTTCCCTGCAACTCATCTCACAAACATCCTTCAGAAATTTCTGTCTTCTATTTCTTCTTTAATCTATACCATTAATATTTTTTTAGTTGGGAATTATCCCACCACATTCACCTCATGCCTTCCAGGTGTTATGTATCTTTTCTCAAAACAAATGATGGATGATTGATCCTGATTTTTAAAGAAAGAGTAACTTTTTAAAGCAGGTTTTTGCAGCACACTGTATCCTGCTACATCCTACTGGGATAGTGGGGTGATTCATTTAATGATGTGTGATTACAGTTTTTCTCTCCTCCTGAGTACTGAAGTTGAATATTTCATCTCATAAAGTCAGCCTTTTCCAAACTGCTAGCAAAACAGATCCCTTATGAGAAACCTACAATGTGTGTACTCTCCAAGGTTAAAAAGAAAAAGAATGAAAAATAATCAGCTAGTGCAGTTCTATCTCATTTGTCCCTGAGGATCCTGAACCTGCAGCAAGTTGGAGAGGAGAGCCTAGCAATGATTGACTCTCAGGCAGGTACTATCAAGTTTTGGAGGGCATTTAGTAAGGAGAGGCCACCATAATGCGAAGCCCTCAGCTTCTTGAAGGTGACTGACTCCACTTTAGCCCTGCCACTGACTAATTCCAGAAGATTGTTCATCTATATGAGACACTATCATGTGGAGGTGAAAGTGTTTGACAACAGATCAGTATCTTTGAGACAGAAAACGGTAAAACTGCATGTGCCCACAGGGATGGAGAAGACTCCTCCAAGTCTCGCGTCCCACAGGCATCTGCAATTTTACCCCCATATTTGGTGTTACACATCTCTGTGCAGCACTGTTCCTCCAGCCTTTGTTATTCTGCCTAATTAGGTCAGCAGGAAGGAATCTAGAGCTGTTTTACATTTTGCTTGCGCGTGTTGGAACAGGAACGACTGTGTATCAGTAAGGTCATGAGACAAGCTAAAATGGAAACAGCCCTATTTCAAAATAGGTATTTTGATACTACCTACAGGATTTTTCCTAGGAGGATTTAGGCTTTCTAGCCAGTACGGCCTGCAGGGGGCATCAAAAGAATTCAATGAACACTGAGCATAGTTTTCTGACTGTAACTTTTTATCAATAGGAACCCTTAAATGAAGTGTTTTACCATTAAATCAGAAAAGCTGAAGAAACTTGATTAAAAGAGAGGATGACATTTCATTACATCTTTCCTGGTTGTGTGTGTTTGGTGTTTTTTGTTTGTTTGATTGGTTGGTTTTTGTTTTGGTTTGGTTTGGTTTTGTGTTTTTGTTTTATTTTGTGTTGGTTTGATTTGGTTTGTTTTTTGTTGGTTTGTTTTGTTTTGTGTTTTTTTTTTTTTTCCCTGACTGCTTGATAAAGGAAGACTGGGTTTTAAAACACATTTGTTCTCCAAAGTCTTGTTATCACCAGAGACTTTGAGAGAATGACGTGCAAAGGGGAACTTCTAAATTCTTCAGTCAACATTGACAATAAGATTGAGAAGGTTTTAAAAGTTTCTGAGAAATAGGGTAGATTATTTTAGAAATTCCTGTGTTTTCTTTAGATTGGAATAGGCTACCTTTATTTAGAATAAGCTGCATTAAAGAGCATTATTGTCTGGGCAGAATCCCAGTTGAAGGGTTTTGTTGCATTTGTAAAGGAGAAAACAGAATTATTGGTAGCATTCACATTTCTTTGCTTCACTGTGAGTACAAGTATAGTTAATTTGACAAGGAGTAATAGTAGAATAGTAGAAAAGTTACCCTACGCTTTCTTCTCCTGAACCTTTGTTGCTAGAACTCTCCATAACTTCTGGCCTTGCTGTTTCATATTGGGATCTTCTGGCTGGGTTTTTTCTTCAGACTGTATAGTGGCCCCGAATCCTGATGGTCCCAATAGATGATTGGATTGGTCCCAGTGGCTATTGATGCAAATCTGAAATACTCATGCAGCTCTTAAATATTTTCCCTGTAGTTTTCTGTAGATCTTTTAGCTTCCCTAGCTCCCTTTTTTTCCTATATCCAGCATGAATCAGTTTTATTTTGCCCTTAAATAGATGCCCCTGCAATAGGCTTCTGCCAGCCTTCCTGCTGCTTGCTTATTTGTTGTTTGATACAGGTTGTTTCCTAGTATATAGTTTTCAGGAAAGGATGATGTTACTGATGACTTACACTTACCTAGAGTGTAATGTAGCATTTTCTTTGCAATGAACTCTCTTATCCCTGTTTTCTGGTATTTTTACACTTTGAAAAAATGTTTTCACCAATATCATCTCCTCTTTGTGTTTTCTTTGCTGCACATCTTATAATTTGTTTTCCTTATTATGATGAGGAGCCATGAAAAGCAAACAGCTACTAATCTGAGTGAGAGTTGTGACAAAAATACCACAGATAAGACAGTGCCAGGGTTACACAGGCAACCTTAATCTGAAACTTCCTAGCTTTTGGACTTGACAAAAGCTTTCTTTTAAAAGGCAGCTATTTTTTTTCCAATGGGGCATAGATTTTTCTGACGTTGCTTTCCAGCCCCAGTTCTCATATTCTGCTGTATTTTTCTCCACCCACGTTTCTGTGCCAGGCCTGTCTCTGCACTAGCTTCGTATCTTCCTCCTCATTTTTCCCAGTTTCCAGTATAATTTTTCTTACTTAACCAATCCTTCCAGGCTTGCTATCTGAAATTTCCCCCTAGTGCTTCTAACCTCAAGTCAACCTGCTCTCTGGACTTCTCGGTTGCTCTCACACGCTTTGTTCTGTCACCTTCACCTTCCCACAGAGCATTGTTTCTTCTCTGGTCTTTCCCCCATCCCACTTGCTACCTCACAGAATCACAGGATATTTTGAGTTGGAGGCACCCACAAGGATCATGGAGTCCAACTCTTAAGTGGATGGCCCATACAGGTGATTGAACCCGTGATCTTGGTGTTAGTAGCACCCTTCCTAAGCTCTTCCTCCTGTACTTTCTCCTCCAGTTTTAGTGTTTTCCATCATGAGACACTTTGATATCAGCTTTAGCAGGGAAAAAGACGACTTCCACTGTCCTCATGCCAATCACCTGTGCATTCTTTTTCCATTCCTCAACTACCATCCCATCTTGTCCCATCCTCACCTCTTTCCAGACCATCTTTATTTCCTCTGGTACATTATGGACAGAGTAATCATGCTGACAAAGTACCAACTTCAAAGCAGGAAACACAGCAGCTGTTTAAAGGGAAAATCCTCAGGCTGCTTAAAGGTAACTCTTGGAAATGATCAAAAAAGTAAAACTGAGAATGTTCGCCCCTAAATTGTCTTGGCCAGAACTCTGGACTGAAAAATTTCTACTTAACATGGCTGAAATTGGGCAACTGAAAACAGGACTTATAATGGAAATGGTCCAACACTGATAATACAGAACATACGGGGAAAATGCAGTAGCTGCTGTGTCATATTAATTTTATAACACTGGTATTATAGCAATTTCTTACATGTGCTACTGAAATTAGTGGCACATGCAGAAGAAAATAGGGAAAAATCTACTCTATTGTTCTGTAGTAGTTTTTTTAGTAGAAAAAGTTGTTTATTAAAAAAGAATGAGGGCTGACAAAAAAAACCCAAACCTGTTAGCAGTGAATAAATGAGTTTCCTTGTACATCCAAGTTTCCCATTGACAACATTGTAAGTTTAAACACTGAATACAGATTACCTCCTTCATACCTAAAAGTAAATGATTTATACTTGCCAATATCCCTTCAGTACTAGGCTCTTAAGAAACAAAGAAATCTTTGGAGACAGAGAGCTTTCTAAACCATGTGCACACACAGGGAAAAGGGCAGCTGCAACTTGTTGGACTTTTCACAAGGGCATGTAGTGCTAGGACAAGGGGTAAATGGCTTTAAAGTGAAAGATGGTAGGTTTAGATTAGATATTACAGGAAGAAACTCTTTACTGTGAAGGTGGTGAGTCACTGTAACAGGTTGCCCACAGAAGCTTTGGATGCCCCATCACTGGAAATGTTCAAGGCCATGTTGGATGGGACTTTGAGCAAGTAGGTCTAGTGGAAGGTGGAGGGGCAGGGGAGTTGGAACTAGATGATCTTTAAGGTCCCTTCCAATCCAAACAATTCTATAGATTCTATGATCTATAAAACTACACATCTATTTATAACTACCTCAACATTTTTTGAGCACCTCTTTGGCTAAATGGGCAACTTCACTAACATACATTTTCTTTCTTACTAGAGAAATTATATTAAAAAAAAGAGTTCATCCTGACATTTTCAAGTATGCAGCCTCTGGAAGACTCTTCATTCCTGGAGTATGGTGAGAGCATAATGGCTGAGGAGTAGACAGAAACCCCAAAGCAGTTTGGGTTTTTCTTTCTGATTTTTTAAAATATGGTTGATAAAATGAAATATGGATTCCTGTCTTCTGAGGCTTGTGTAGAATGGTAAATAAGAAAAAGTGCAAGAGTATCTTCTCTCCATAAAATTTAGTGGCCCTAAGTATAATGTATTTATTTTAATATAAGAAGCAAAATGATGTTAGTTTCTAGATGATAAAAGGAAAATGAGCAAAACTCTACAAGCTGGGTTAGTGATGAAGAGCTGGGAACAGGCTTTTCTTTTTCATGTGTCCTAGATTTTTCTTTATTGTTAGCTTGGGATTAGCTTTAGTTATGCTAATGCTACAGGATACATAGTAAATGAAGATGTTGTGGGAAGGGTTTTGTACAGGTAAATTCTGCTTCTTTGGTTATATTATTTCTGCTTTTTAAACAATTGCCCTCTGAACTCCCAGAAGCTGTTAACTGCTAACATCTCCTGGGCAACTTCTAAAATCTCTCCAGTTCATATTTTTCTCCTTTACAGTTTAAAGAAATTTATGTAAAAAGGGGCTCTGAAGAAGTTACTGCTTTTAGTGATAATCACTGGTGTTAAGAAATCTCTCTGGGGCACCAAATCGTCTGTAATGCCTGGAATATAAATTATTAACCAAAGGAAAATCAGAAATAAAAAACTTTAGGGAAAAATAATGGTTAAGTAATGATTCAAAATGATAAAAAAGACAATCACTTGCATTGTGATTCATCCTTATAAAAATTCAACTGTTATACCTGGTTCCCATGAACAAGCAGGAATAAAATAAATTATTTTTTCCTAAGATTTGTCTGGTTTATTTCTTTAAACTCTTATCCTACAACCTTGGTATGTTCCCTTGTTTTCTTAAAAAAAAAAAAAAAAGTCTCCACTAGCTGTCTTGCCTGCCTCTGCCTTGATCTTTTTCTTTAAATAAACACACTGTGTGGAAAGTCCACTTGTGGACTTGAAGCCTGGATCTTTACAGGCCTGTTTGAATGTCTGTCAGAACAAGACTATGATTTCAGTGTTAATGGATTCTTCAGAATGGATAGCATATTATCAACTAATAAGATCTTTTTTATCTTTTTTTTTCATTCCTAGTTGAAGCAGATATTCACCTGGTGTTTTGAGGAACAAAATCTTCTAGGGGATGGATTGAATTTCCTGTGTTAGATATATTTACTTTCTTCTAGATCTGTTGTCTCTTTGCACTCCTGAGCAGCAAGATCCTGGGGGAGGCTGAACATTGAAGGAAACAGGACAGAAGTATTGGGCTGCAATGGGGTCAGAGTTTGAAGCCCCCGTATGTTCAGATGGTTGTGGCTGTTCTCCTGCACTAACAAATGTTTTACTTGCTTAATTAACAAATGTCTTGACTTTTATGAGGCTTTTCTTAAGAGTCCTGAAGATGCTTTTAGCGGTCGGTTTTCCACCCTTGGACTTTGTTGCAGATTCTGGCTGACCTTCTGTGTGGCTGTTCGCTGTGGGCACGTCACTCCTCTCCTCTTGCATGACATATGAAGAGAAGCTAATTCAAAGCATTCATTGTTTATGGCTGGGTTTTTTAGTTCCTTTAGCTTCAGGGGTTTAGAGCTGGAGAACAGCTAATCAAAGGCTAGTGCAGAAAACTGATTTCAGCTGTCTCTTCATAGGTTTCACATTTTTTTCAGGCATCTTCCCCCCTCCCTAATACAGTCTCCTTCCCTAGAACTGAGAAGAAAGCAAAACCAAGTTTAAAATTTCCAGAAATGCATGCCTAGCTACAGGAAATTAAGGTCTGGCGGGCCATTTTTTGCTTTATGCCCTCCATTCCTTCACCTAAATACTTGGTTATTGCTGATGGTTGCCTCCAGGACTTAACAAACTTCTCACTCATAACCCCAGGTCTGTTCTCTCCAACCCTAAACATGTTTACTGCCTGCTTGTAACCAGGGAGGTACATATAGTACTTCAGAGAAAACAGCCCTCTTTATGGCCAGGGCTTAAGCCAAAGCCAGCTATCCTTCCCTTTCTTTGTCTTCTTGAAAGGAGAGATCTGTTTCCTTCAACAGTACTGTTTGTAGTTTCACCAGATGAAAACTGTCATATCCCATTTCCACTGAGACTGAGTGATATCTATTGGCTAGCTACAGAATTAAGAAAACAGAACTTAGTTCAGCTTTAATGCTTGCATAGACACCATGCAAATTTCCTTCAAATGAGCCAGGAAATTCTAAATATCATCTTATTGCAAAAAAAAAATAAAATTGCTGTTTCCAAAGGTCAGTTTAGAAATGTGACCTGTGATGCCATTTAGTATTGGCTGCATTTCCCATAAACTATGTGAATTCTGGATGAGATGACTGCTCAGGCTGAAGTTATATTTTCAACACCAGGTAATGAGACAGTTATATCTTTTAAAGTGCCATAAACATAGCAAAATGAGTTTTCTAATAATAAGACCACCAATCCAAACAACCATATCCTGCAATGTCTCTATGAAACTCTGCTGTGTAGTTCAAGTAAATCTACTTTAAAATGTGTTTCTTGAATTGGGAGAACATTTCCCATATATGCCCGATTTGTATTTTTATTTATAGTCCAATACATTTACCCATTTTTTTTCCAGTGATTTCTGGGCTCCCAGAAAAATTATTTCTATGTTACTGGAGAAATGATTTCGGGTAACACAGTCCCCAGTCCCTGGAAACTATCTTACTTTAAAACTACTTGGGATCTCAAGAAATAAATCTTCATTGCCATACACTCAATGACAGACACCAGAGAGCAGAATGATGAAAGGGAAGATTTAGGATCTTCCTACGGTAAAGAGGGGTAGGAACATTTTTCTGTTGTAAATCTTGTATTCCTTCTCGTAGGTTAATATGAAGCATTTCAAGTGCAATGTAATTCTCTGCATCAGAGTCTGGTTCTAAAGGTCTCTATTGGCATATTTCAGTTTTGTTATGAGATTAGCAAAAGATCACCTGATGAAAATGTGAATCTAAATTCTCTCTATAGCTCATAGGGAGAGTAGTCACATACATCTTTCTATTTATACACATCCCTCCCCAGTTCCTTTAGAAAATTATTTCAGAGGAGCAGTCTATCAGGGGATGATACCATTACTTTTAAAGTATATGAGATAAATTATTAATCAAATTCCCCCAAAATAATTAGAGATAAATTTTAGATAAAACTTTGCTTTACTGTGTTTTTACTGACTGGATTTATATTTGAAGATTAGACACCTGCCTGGAATAGTTTTTTTTTTTTCATTTTAGCTCCTTCATGAGATACATTATAACAGTAAGTCCACAAAAATGTTGTTGGAGCTTTTACAATATTATCAGATTTTCATTGGATTCCCATTTTGGTAGATCGGGCAGCACTGTCTGCTTTTAAACAAGCTTGGATCCTGAAACTTGTATTTCTAAAGCTGGGCTCCCACCCATATTTGAAAATCAGTGAATTGACCTGTGAACAAGCACCGAGGTTATCTGGGGGCTTGCTAGAAGGTGCTGCTAGGCATTATGTTTTGAAATCATTCCCTCTAATTTTTTTTTCTACCTGTTGGAAGGTTTTTAAATTCCACCATTCACTCCTTAGGGATGGTACACTCTATGAGACTTCTGCTGGTTTTCCTTTCTCTGGTTAGAGAAACTCTCTATGGTGTAGCTATATGCTAGGGTGATCTAGAGGTGTACACATGCTTTATCTAACTGTCTAACCTTAAAAATGTCAGAAATCCAGGTGAAAAGCTGCAGAATAGCTTTTTTGGGGGCCTACACCCCATGAACCACTCTGTTTTGCATCCTGAGCATTGTCATGGCTCAGATTGCAGGTCTGGCTGGAGGCAAATGTCTCCTGCTGAAGATCCTTAAGGAGCTTCAAACAAAAGCTAAAACATATCTGACCATGGGCTGGTATCACCACTGCCTCCACAGACCCAGGGAAAAACACATTCTTCATTTGACAGGGCTGCTACTTTGTCTCTTTTTTTTTTTTTTTTTTTTTTTTCCCCACTTGCACTCAATGCTCTTTGATGTTTTATTCTTCTTCTGCACTAAATTGGCCTTTACCTTTGATCCAAGGCATTGCAGGAAACTCTGAGACAAACCTGAGTCCTTTCTGGGGACTGTTTAATTCTTTACTAATTAATATAAAGACAACTTTGGAATTAAGTAGAATCAGGAATCAGTCTCTGTAGGAGTCTCTGGCAGATGGTTACATTCTTCTGAATGCACTGCAAAAACTGCAACTGCACCTGCAAAATTTTCCTAATCTGATTTCTAAGTAAATCTTGTACCAAATTGCTTATAAAAATTTGTGTTATTTCTGTGGAATACTACCTGCATCTCAGACATGGAAGAAGAAAAAAAAAAAGCTTGCTTTTCCCAAGTTAGTGCTATATGTACAAGCTGATCTTGTGGGAGCACTATTCAGTGGTAAAATAATAACTAGACTCTGGTAACTTTATTTCAACTTGGTTGTTTAGTACAGCCAAATATTGTGACAGTACTAAAAAAAGGACCAAACAATCCAACACAGCTTTTCATGAGAGACACCTGTAATTATAAAGAAACACAAATAATGGAAGAATTCTTCTGTGGAAAAATTTAGTTTCCTAGAAGCGCTATTTTTTCTTCATTTTCTTCTTGGCATCTAAAGGAAATCTCCACTTACAGTGAAAGTATATAATGCTTTAATCTACCCAAAGGTGTAAATTAAAAAGAATTATGAAATTTACTTTGCTGACACTTCATTGCATATTTTCATTAAACATGCTGAAGATGCATTTTATTTTTGCAGTAACTTAATAACAGAAAGTAGACATAGCACATTTCAATTAGATTTGCTTAAAAAGGAATACAAAGAAGAGGAGGCAATAAATATAGGGAATAATTGAATAAAAGGTAACAGCAAATAATTTTTCATGGTAATAAAAAGCTACAGAGACAAAATGTAATTGCCTGATATCCCGAGGAAAACCTCAAACCAACCACAGCTGCATGGATGAGGAGCTCACTACTTGTCTATTTAAGCTTATGCTGGGTTATTACAGTGAATGGATTCCACAGGCTGCCTATTTGAGAGCTTGTGGTCAGTCCTGCGTGCTTTTCACTGAGAGGGCAATGTTTAAATAATAAAAATGTGTTGAAAATAACAGAAAAAAAATGCTTTAGGGAATTCCATAGTAGAAAACACAATTTTCCTGAATTAGTTACAATACCATGTTAAGTGCTGCACCAGAGCACAGAATTATGGGTTAATGTTGTTTATTTAAAGAATAGGGGTTTGGCAGGGTAAAGTCTAATTAAGTGTGTGGAGATGAGAAGGAAGAGTCAATGTTTGCTTTCATTTGTTATCTTTCAATACGGCTGTCAGACAACCAAGATAATATGCAGTGCCCTAACATTTTACTTCTCCACACTGTACTGTTACCGCTATTGTAAGCTCTTTTTTTGTAGAGACAAATAACTTTGCACATGTAAAGGTATTAGCAAGCTGCAGAAAATTCAGCCATCAGTAATAACATAGCTCTGGGAAACATTCATGAATTAACCAGCTGAGGGAGCACAAGCCGTCGGTTTTTCAGTAATGGCTCAATGGATTTTAGGGACTTCTAGAAGAAATAATATGGTCATTATTATGTCTGCTTCACTTAGCTTTCAGTGAAACATTTGAGGGACTTTCTTTTCATGTGGGGTAGTTTGGGTCAAAATTAATTTTTTGTAGGTGTGTCGGAAGGGATTTTTAAAGGACAGGGCTGATCTGTTCCTTTATTTAACATCCTTGTCTAGATTATATGTGTGTATATATATATATATATATATATATAAATGAAACTTATTCCAAAGCAACACCATTTGATTTTAGAGGTCTAAGGTGAAATCCTGGATCACCTGAAGTTAACAGCAAAGTATTATTTTTGGGATTAGAGCCAAGTATTCTTGGGTCTAAATACAGAGTTGTATCAACACATGAATATAATAATAGTTATATAGTATCAGACCTACAGCCTGTTCAGCTCGTGATCCTGCCTGTGGCTGCCAAACAATAACAACACCTGCAAAAGAAAATTACAACAGGACAAGCAATCTTGGGCCCAGACAATTCTTTAATTAGTTTGAGTACTTAATATAGATTTGACAAATTGATTAGGTGACTAAGTCAACAGAATAGAGTTAGTCTGTCTTTCAGCACACAATAGCCAAGTTTTGCAGTTCTGTAGGACAGAAGCAAGCCAAAGTCTTGTCTTCAGCTTTAAACTGCTGGGCATCCATGCAGGGATGTGCTGTGCTATAAGTGAAGCAGTGTGGGGTTCCTCTGTAGAAAAGCCCTTTGAACTTGCTTTGCAGCCCATGATTATGTAGATAGGCAGTACTGAGAGAGGCAGCGACAGTAACTGCTAACACATGTGAAACTCTGTTCCGAGGATATTGTTTTCATTATAGTTTTGTTCTCTACAGCTACTCTGGCTCTGAAGTGTCAGATTCCAGTTTGATTTCTTCATTAGGAAAGCTGCTGGTTCAGTAGTAATGAACAACAGAAAAAGCACAAAAAACCCTCTGACAATGGTTGTTTTTGTTTAAAAATGTTAGCATGGGTTAGACAGTGTCTAACCCAAATGCCTGAGACAGGTTCCTTTCATTATGCTTTGCATTTCTGGAAAATAGCTAACCCTGTTTTCACAGAAATGGGTTAATTTATACAGCATAGGCCAGAAAAGACATATAAACTAGTAATGCTTCTTTTTCAAAGCAGTAAAACACAGACTGTACTCCTTGTGAAGAACTTAAGAATGTTGCCATTCTGCTTACCAACCAACATAACCCATTGTTTTACACTGACTTAGTGTAAGATTGGTGTCCCATTTCCTGAAATAGAAACCTGGTCTCACATTCCTGTGAAGCACTGTCCACCTCCAGATCAAAATACGACACCATCAGACTTTTTGCTCCTAGAAAATATTAGAAGTTGCCTGGATTTTTACAGTATTGAATTTATGTGGCTTTCTTTAGATTTATGAGAGTAAATAAGCCCTTGTTTGCTGGTTCTTACCTTTCCCTTTAGGAAATTATGTTGAGCTTTTTTTTGTTTGTTTGTTTGTGCTTCAGGAAATCTCTTCCTGCCTTGGGCAAAACTGGAGTTATAGTAAAGAAAATATGCATATACTAAAAAAAGGGCAAAATCTTTGTCCAAAAGGAAATGATAAGGATTGCTTTAAGGGTAGATTAATTCCATTTGAACAATTAAAATTTTGCTCCATGGTCTCTGCTTGTGAGAACTAAACTTCTTTTGATAAGAAAAATGCTTTCTTTTGGCCTTTTGTAATTAGTCTGGGAAATCAGATAGGTGGATTTTGAGGTGCTGGTGAAACGTGAGGATTAAATTTGACCAGCAGTGTTTGGAAGACAAAGAGATGGCTGAACAAGCAGGGACATCTGCAGCTGCCGGCACAGGTAGGCTGCATTTTTCTGCCAGAACGAGACTCTTCAACACTGCCCTGTTTTTCTAGGATCAAGAAAAATGAAACGGTCTGAGATCAGATATTTTCTCGCAAGAAAAGTCAAAGGCATATTTTGCTGATGCTCTAAGGATTTGCTACCTTGATGATGAGATTAGCATGACTTAGGACCTATATGCTGCCATGAGCAGAGACAGAGGCAAGCAAAGGTAACATTTATGTAGGGCATATTTTTTGAAGCTATTGTCTTTTTCCATCTTGACCACAATCACTGTATTCCTACCAGATTCAGTTTGTGGCAGCTGCTTCTTATTCAGCATTTGATTTCCTGAAGATGTTATGGCAAAATCACTGTATGGAATAGGAAATTTAGAACAGATACAAGTAGGATTCACTCTATTATTTGGTGGGTCATTGATTTTGATTATAACTGATCTTAACAGCAAAACTTTCCTATCAGAGAGCCCAAAGGATACATTAGGAGGGAAATAGTGGACCCCTACCATTTTCAGCTCATGTAATACTCTAAAATAACATACATGGAAGACATGCATACTCTACTGTCATAGGACTCTGGCCCAGACACTGTTGGCCCACTGGACTCAGGCAAAGAGAGGCAATCAGTACCCTAAATGATGGCAACACAGGACACCACATTGAAGGTAAATAGGTCAGGCCAGTCTAAAAAGTGTTCTGGCATAGTTAATGCCATGAATAGCCACCTGTACACAGAAGAAATTTCTCATGGGCTTAGGCCCTTATACTGGTGCCACAAAAAGCTATCCAATCCAGTGAAGTCCAGTCCTGCCTTGTCTTTTCTCTGGGATCATGCATCTCTTGACTGGGTAAATATGGGAAAAGAGCGTGAACATTGTCCCAGGAGAGTGGAGGGTGTCCTTAGTTGGGAAGAATGAGGAGATCACAGGGTTAAGCTTCTTAGAGAGCTTCAGTGTACATGCCCTTGCAGCACAGTGACCTCCATGCCACCCCAGAAGGAAGCAAAGTCTCAAGTGAGGTGCCCTGTCAGTGTGATCCGGCTGGTGGCTCAATCCCTCTTCCTTTCCACCCACTGCTGCTCACTGGAGGTGGGCTCTCAGGACTGGGAGCAGCTCAGTGCTACTGTGGCTAACATGCTTCTGGGACCTGTTCCAGTGCAGCATAGGCATGTCAGCACCATCAGAGCTTGTTCAAGGGTCTACAACCCTCGAACTATAAGGTTTTTAATCATATACTGAGCCTTACCTGAGGAGAGGAATAAGTTGCCAGATTCTTACATTTGCAAACTAGAGATTTCAAAGCCATTTCTCCTCATTCTCTCAGTTCATGGAAAAGAGTATTTTCTTTCTTCCTTCCTTTCCTCTTCTAAGCCATAGAGATGCATTGGAAAGCAAGTTTTCTTCTGTGTCATTTTCCTGATCTGATTTACTTTGTGCTCAAGCCACTGCCAGAATGGCTCAAAGGAAATGGTGGAGGAGGAGAGCAAGGCCAGTTCATGAGAGATTTGCACATAGAGAGGCTCAGCTGTATCATAAAGCTACACCTTGAGCTCACTGGGATGAATAGGGCAGTTCACTGGTCCTAGTGCTGCTGTTCCAGGTGCTCTGCACCTGTTATTCTGCTCAGACATTAGCCTTTTGCTTTGCTGCCATAACCATTATGGACATTGATTAAATAGACCTAATGTTGTGTATGGTGAAGTAGGAGCTCAAAAAGAAAGCTGGTATGTCATGCTTCTGTGTTCCTGGATAATGACTAAAATTGTTCTGAAAAAAAAATACTTTTAAAGGATCAGATTTCTATGTGGTTAGACTACTTGATTTCCATTGTAAGTAATGAGATACTTTTATTCAAATTCTCCAGATGATTAGGCAGTTTTGCCCACAGAACCTTGAGTCCCTTTGGTTATGGTATTAAGTGTAATTTTTGCTCATTAGGAATAGATTAGTTGAATGCCACAAAGAAACAGAAACGAAAAAGACCGGAAATCCTTAGTCACCATATGAAAGTTGAATTTTAAAATATTGTTGGGCAGTCTAACAGAGAAATCCTTCAGCCCTAAAACAAAACAGACCATGTAATCTCATTTTAAATCTCATTGACTCAATCAACCTAGTAGTCCCATCAGTCTTAGGATGGGAACTCTGCACTTGCTATTAGGTGCTATATGCACACCTATAACTCTGGCTCCCAGGTCAAAATCAACTTCAAAGAAATTGCTCACAGATGGGGGTGGCATGAGCTTTACGTTTTCTTTGTATCTCTATTCTCTTTGCAATTAAGTGGACTCATTTGCCCTACTTTGATAAAAGCCATTTTTCAAATTATTTTCTGATAGATTTATATCTCTAATAGCTATGAAAAAATTCAGGTATCACTAAGCTGACTATCTGTTTTGTTACCTAATCTGTGTTCTCACACATTCAGGTTTCTGTTAGCTTCCAAAAATCAAATGAAAATTATCTTTGAGAAGTAGGATATCCTTTCCCTAGGAACCAGTATCAGATCTTGTGTGTGTGTGTGTCCAAAAGATCATGGTCGTGGAGTTCCCTCACTGATGGACTCATGGGACAGGAGTCACAGAGGCACATTCAGCAGCTGGCTGAGCAGGCCCTTAAATATCCAGGGGAAGAACTGAAGAGATGCCACTAAAGTACATGCTGAAGGACCTTGTGTTGGCCATCTGCAATTAAAACCATCTGAGAGGCTGGGGGTCAGAAAGGGGCGTGGGGGAGGTCAGGAGCTGTCTGGCAAAGGTGTCCCTTGCAGCGGCGCCGAGGGTGGAGAGGCAACCAAGGGGAAAGGAAGAGCTGGCCTCAGTGTTTGCTTTGGCCTAATTTCAAACAGAGCTCCTTCAGAATCTGTTTATACAATCCTGTCTTTCATGAGCTGTTTTAATTTCTTTAACTAAGGCTCTGTGAGTCCTGAAGGTTTGACTTATCCCATGGAAATCAGAAGAAATGCAGTCTAGAGAGCTGATGAGGGCTTGACCACGTGCTTTATAAGTTCCACATTCAGAAGCAGCAGCTCTATTTTAAGGCACAGCTGAGCAAAGACTGCGAGGAGGCAATGGATACCAGCTCATAGCTGTTAAAAGCTTATGACACAGACTTTCTGAGCACAAAGTAATATACTCCAAATAAATTACAGCAAGCTCTACTATCATAATTCTATCATTTTTTATGCCTAAAGTGTAATTTTGCTTTTCAATAAGTATTTGCATGTCATATGTATAAGTGTTGGCCATCTCCTATAGCTGGGCTACTACATGTTTAATACAGAGAAAACTGTCCCTCATTAACACTTGTAAAAAAAAGCAATAAATTAAAACAAATGCTACAATTAAAAAAAAAAAAGATGAAGTATTATTATTAGTCTTCCAAGGAATCTGGCAGTACACTACTCATTTTGGAGAGGAACAGTCAAACTCCAGTTTGATTAGGCTGGAGCAAAAAATATATTCACCATGGTGAAACATTTCCATTGTCATGCGTGCTGTGAGCTGGGCACCTGCCTCCAAGTCCTTGGAAATTTCATGTTTGATCTGGGCCAAAACATGAAGGCTCTGCTCAGAGTAAGACTTGGGAAAACCAGCCAGGTACTATCAAAATTATTTTTACTAACCAATGGCTGTGGCAGGGCATCCTCCCACTGCACAACCAGCCCCAAAGCAGCTTGTCCGTAAGACTGGGACAAATGTGTCAGGGACAATTAGATGTTGATATAACTCTGCCACTCAGTTAGGAGGTGAAGAAAATAGCCTGGCAAAATTACATATGAGCTAGAGGCTTCTGACAGCTTGTATTGATGTGTCTTGTTTGGCTTTAGGGCGATTATTCGCATAAGACACAGATTTTGCTGATATGGCTGTGTCTGTGCAACTAATGCACTGCCGTAATGTCCCTGTGTCTCAAAACCTGTAAAATCTCTCCATTAGATAAGGTGTAGATTGACCTGACTTAAATTCTCTCGTAGTCCCAGTACTACCTGTTTTCAATTGCCTTGATGCCTTTAAAGGTTTGCAATGAGGCCACAGGGCACCACGTGCTGGTGTCCCCGCTGTAAGGTAGGCAAAGCTGTGTGTGTGTTTCATCTCATAAGAATGCTACAAAGACAAATTCTTTAAAGACAATACAGTATTCCTACAGGAATAAGGAACAAGGCCTTGTTTCTTGAAGGAACAAGGTCAGATAAATAGCTGTGTATCTATGTCCACATTTAGGTAACTTGTCACTCCTTCAGAGATGATGTCTGCCATTGTTCACCTCCAGTGAGGAGGTATTTGTATGGTTGAAAAGTTTGGCTCCTGTCTGGGGGCTAAACTTCAGGATATCCAAGCCTATAAGTATGACAGGGAACATTCTCTGAAGGTCTATAGTTTTATTTGTTTGTATCTTTACTTATAAGAAGGCAGTTCCAAATTTTCACAATAAAGGATTTTACCTTTTCCAACAAATCTTGGCTTTCTATGTTACTTGTACTGTTGGAAAGTTGCCACATAGTCACTCAGAATTTTCCAGAGCCTGGACTTAATCTGGATCTGTAAATTTAAGGCAACTGAAAGCAAAGCAAAGTGGTAAAACTCACACAAATGCCTGATTAAGTAGGCTCTGATATTGCTCTTAACATCTCTGCAACAAAATCTTTAAATCTACTGCTGTGCTCTATCATGGTATAGTGTTGTAATACAAACAGATAAAAAAATATTAATCTGGAACCAGAAGTTAAGATGCCCCAGGAACACCAAAGCATGTATTTATTCAACAACGAAGTTAAACCACGTTATTAAGGGCGTTGTCCAAAAGCCCGGTGCAAAGTCTTGGTGCAAAAACCACCTCTCTAGGAAGACTGTTCCAGTGTTTGACCACCCTCTCGATAAAGAGAAACCAGTTTGAACCTCTTCTGATGCATCTTTGAACCATTCCCAAGTGCTCTATCACTGAATCCCAGGCAGAACGGATCAGCACCTCCCTTTCCACTTCCCCTGCAGAGAGCAATGAGGTTGCTCCCTCAGCCTCCTTCTCTCCAAATCAGTCCTCATCTGCTTCTCACAGGACATTCCTTCCAGCTCTTTCACCAGCTTTATTGCCCTTCTCTGGACTTGTTCAAAGACCTTCACAACCTTCTGAAGTTGTGGGGCCTAGCACTGCCCTCAGTGTTTGTGGTGAGGCTGCATCAATGCTAAGTAGAGCCAGGATAATCACCTCTTTGGTGATGCTGTGTTTGATGCACCCCAGGATGGGGTTTGCCCTCTGGGCTGCCAGGGCTCACTGCTGACTCCTGTTGAGCCCGTTGCTTACCAGTACCCCCAGATCCCTTTCTGCTGCACTGCTCTTGCTTTAGCTTCATGTCACTACACACAAGAAAAATAAATGTTTTGAATAACAGGGTGTCAAATAGAAAGAAAACAAATGTTTGGAAGTGAATTTCATAAACTTACAATAAAAAAAAAAAAAAAAAAAAAAAAAAAAAAAAAAAAAAAAAAAAAAAAAAAAAAAAAAGAAAAAAAAAGGGACTACAAAGCTGATTTACACTATCTGTTCCATTACTCTTTGTCTCAGTAGAAATGAAGTAATGTGTGAACCCTTAAAAGCAAGAATTTTTGTCTCTGATGTAATATATTCAAGAGACTCTTTCACATATTACACTGGTGTGAGTAATAAAAGCTATCACAGTATGTTAGAAAAGGGATATTTGTTCAGGCCAGAAGGTCAGTGTGACTGTGAAGGCATCATTAATCTATTTTTTCTAAGCTCACTGTTTTAGGCTGTCCTCTTAAAGGACTAACTTGTGACAAAAATGTCGTAGAGTAACAAGATGTTCCAGACCAATTCTAAGCCCAATCCAATGTTTTTTTCATATGACCACTATATCATGGGATGCAAAAATTTAGTTTATATTGCTTTGGTATTTAACAATGGAAGGCTTGCTGTGGGAGCCAAGCTGAAAAACCAAACAATTTTAGAAGAGAGTTAATGTATCTGATAAGGTCTCAGTGGAATAAATTGCACTATCACTCACCTTAAATTTCAGATAATCACCAAGACTTAATTTAAACAAGGTAAAAGACTTCTGAGAAATGTATGCCAGGCCATTTTATAGGACAAGTTCAAACTTAGGTATTGCTTCTTTTTTCACTGAAGGTTTTGGCAAACAATAATTTAACACTTACTGGTTGCTGTTGAGGAAAATAATTGTGTAACAGTTGCTTTGAATGAGAAGTTTTGTGATAATTAGCCAATACCCAATGTAGTAGAAATTTTCTTTTAGCACAGTGCATAGATACCATGGGGATTTATAAAATAATAGCTGAAACTACCTATAAACCTATTTTCGAGTTGTGAATGAACTGAAAAGGCTGCATTTTCTCTATATATATTTGCACTGTGCCTGGGATAATGGAATTTGTCTCTTAATTATTTCTTTTTACTGCAATGGTAACTCAGGTAAGCATAGTCCACTTCAGCCCTGCAGGGACTTGTTATTCATAAACATATATAAACCTTTTCCTAGTTCTTTTTTAGGGGTGAAACAAAGCAGACATCCCTTTGAAAAACATTAGTCTCAAGTCTTTTGAACTAAAATCCAAACTGGAAAGCTTCTCTGAGAACACCTTGAACTGGGCATGAATTCAAGGATTTTTGAACGGAGGCTTAAAAATGTCATGAATTCATACAGTTGTAAAAATTTCAAATTGAATTGTACCCAGGAACTAAACAGAATCTAGTGTTAAGGGGGGAAAGGGGAACACAAGGGGGGAGTGGGGAAGAAAATGAAATCCTGTTATTCATGGGAGAGCAGAATAATTCAGTTCAGGCTGAGTTTTCTTTGTGGTTAAATGCAGACCTCAGTCCGCTATAGAAGATGAAAGACAAAAGTTTGATGACTATGAGTAAAGACAAGTAGTTACAAATATTAACAGACCAGTCCTACACTGCACAAATAGTCCTAAATTAGATTCCATGGAGAATAGATAACCTTTGACTCCTCTCTATACTAAAGCTAGGCTGTAAATTTGAAACTTTTTAAATGAAAAAGTAATACAATTCCTTCCAGGTGTGAGGGAACATTTTGTGCCATATTATTGAAGTGTTCTCTTCTCTCACTGCGGGTTAGGTATAAAAAAATGTAAACAGTCATTTAATATTAATACATGGAAGGAGATTTAAATTTAAACTTCATCAGAATGTGACCTAGAAAGCAAATTCATGGAGAAGAAAATTTTGATTATAGAATGTGTGTTTTAAATGCATCTATCCATCTTGGTTTATAGTGATTGTTTCTCCAGATATTATCAGGTTGGCTATATGATAATACAAGCCATCTTCCTTCCCTCTCTAAGAATATTACAGAATATATTAACTTCTATAATGTCTTTTATTTCCAGGCAAGCTCTCAGTATGATTCAAACAAACAACCTTGCTATGCCCCTCAGTTGGTGTACAAGGGAAAGCTATGGTTTAATGTAAATAAATGTCTTATTCTTATACCAGCCCTTAGAAATAGCCTAAATGCAGCTAGTGTAAAATTTACTTTATCCTTGCCATCTGTTCAAGCATTTCACTGTATGTTGATCCAAGTGAAGGAGGAGCTCTGCTGATTGCAAAAAGGCTACTCAAGCACATAATATTTGGCTTATACACTCATTTAGGTTAAAGCTTAGACTATCAGACACTGTTAATAAGGCCATTTTGATACATTAATGAGTTTATCGATCGTTTTTGTATCTAAGCCTTTTATACTAGAGCTTTGTCTCTAACTGAAGAGGAATTAATTGCCATGCAGAACAGAAACAGTTGCATGTTTGTGATCTCACCTCTCCTCCACTTCAGTTTCTGTGAAGGGCATTTCCCCTTACAGTAGGGGTTATTTGAGGATTGCAGTGGACTCATTCACAAATGCTATGACAAGCGTAAATGATAAGGATTACGGTCTGATCTTGGTGCCTGAAGTCAAACTGTTGAAAACTGCTGCTCATTTTTTTTGGCATTTGAATATGAAATTAGAAGCTGAAATTACACTCCCCATAACTGGTGTAATCCTTTCTAGAGCCAGGATCATTCTGATTTTTCAGAGTAATGAGCCAAAATTTTTGATAAGAGTACATCATAAATGCATGTTTGGGCCCCATGTAAATATTCTTTTAAAGAGACTTCTTTGCTTGAAAGTGATATTACAGGTATCACTTGTTGATTACAGTTTTATTTAAGTCTGTCAAAAGATGTTTATACTCTCTACAGAATTATCCAAAAAGGAATCTCTTAGTTGTTAGTGTTGCAACTTGGAGGATATTAGGTATTTGACATGTCTGATAGCAGATTATTATATAGACTGATAGAAGATACAAACCCACCTCAAATTCTATATATTTTGCTACAAAGGCATATTTAAAAGAATATAGTTTTAGCTTATAGTTAAAGCAGTTCAGCTGTTTTGTATAAACTAAATTTTTGCATCCCATGATACAGTCCAGAAGTGAAGCCTTGTATCTGACCATGTGAGCATGGAGTTCAAATGACCAAGAATACCCTAAGATACTGCTGGGAGTGGGTTTGATACAGCTAGCTTCAATTCACTGCCTGGCATGCAAAAAAAAGTAAACTTAAATAGCTACTCTCTCCCTTTGTCACAGAGGGGGATCAAGGACAGACTATGTGTAATATCTTTGTTTCTCTGTGGCATTTTCTCTTGGGAGAAAGTGGGACTGCAGATGTGGTATCTGAAGCATGACTGTTTCGCAAAGAAAATCTTTCACCTTCTCTTCTGTTAGAAAACATGTCATCCTCCAGATCACAAGAGGTGTTTGGGTTACTTTGCTGTTGTTGCTTTTTCTCTTCTGACAAAAAATATGACTAAAAGTGTCAAATGATTTAGGACTTTGAAGCACTAAAGAGAGATTTCAAAAATCAGGAGAGGCTTTCCTTTATTTATGTGGCAATTTTCACAATATACCATTGAATCTTTGCATCATGATGTTGGAAATAAGTGCAGATTATATTGTTTGGGGTACTTTTTACTCTGTTTACAGCAACTTTCCCAGCAATTTTCCCTTAAAACAGGAGCCTGAAGACTGTAGCAATTTTGCAAACTTTTCATTGCTCCCAGGCTGAATAACTTCACCCATGTGAGAAACCGCACTTTCCACAGCGGGACTGTAGTTGCATATTTTTTAACTGAAAATATGAGGAAGACAATAAAGCCTTGTTAGCTGCATTAATGCATACAAGAGCTTTTAACCACATAGACTCTGGTCTTGTTTCTGTGTAGAAGTAAGTTTGCCTGCTGCTTGCACACTGCCTATGTCCCATCTCCTAACCATCCACAAATCATTGATCCAGATACTGAGAAGTTTCTATCAAAAGTTATTGTTGCATTATGAGGAATGGATCAAAGTCAAGGTGCTGGTTTTGCTTGATCTGGTAACCTTCTATCTTTGGAATTAGAAAATACAATAAACTGCTTGGTAGTACCTAAATCTTCCTGGAATTTTTCCTGAAAGAAATACCCCTCCCCTCACACATACTCCACTCATCCTGATCAGTAGACGGAAGTTGCAGCCCTATGGTTTTTGAGTGAAATATCTGCAAAATGAGTTTATAGCTCTTAGCAGAAAAAGAGAGGAATAAAAAAAAAAATAAACCTACACCAAGCATCTGAACTCTGACCAGACTTAGCTGTAGTCAAGCGACCACTAATGCACCTAAAAATACAGCTGGATTTATAATACAGCTTGCTGTAATTCACTGTGTGGGATATGTGAAGGAATGTCCTGTAATAACTGCTGTGATGGGTCCTGGGGCCCTCTGCTCTGTTATCAGGGCATAAGCAGTTGTGGATGAAGTACATGCCCAGAACTTTTTTATTTTGTACTTGAACTTACATCAGAAAATGCCCACAGTATTCTTTGCCAGAAATGCTGCTTGTTGCACCACATCCTTGAAAGTAAGGGCGGGATTTTTTAAGGATCTAATATGAATAAAGAATCTTTCGTTCTGGGTGAAAACTTAAGACTTCCTCTCTCTCTCCAACCCTGCAAAAGAGCTTCAGTGATATCCTTGTCCCAGTGAAATGAGGACAGAAGGAAGTGGGGATGCAGCCTGGGATGTAAGAGGGAGCTCTACTGAATTCAGCCACCTGAACCACCAGTGCCAATCTGGAGGGTGCAACCAATATCACATTAGGGTGACATAAACACACAACTTGGCTGTGCTCTGGTATGGCAGGGAAAAGCTATCTGCTCAATTAATGCATCTGAGGGGTCTGACCTAAGAAATGGTTGTTCTCTGCTCCTTGTTTGGTGATTTGGGTCTAGAATGAGCGTGTTCCTAACACACACCTCACAAGCAATCATCTGCATGTATGCATCTGGTCAGAGAGAGGTTATTCATCACCCTGAGACACAGATTGTACTTCTTGAATATATTGGTCATTTTGCCTGGTTTTAAAAGTTGCAGAATTACTACCATATATAAAACCAGTAGCACTTATGTAATCAGCAGGTTGAGCAGCCACTCTCCAAGACTAAACTAACACAGTTTTACTGGAGTTTTTTGTTTTGTAGAGTATTCTTTCTGCAGCTGCTCCAGCTGACTGTGTCACTGCAAAGCTATTACACTTTGCCACTGGCAGTATGGGTACCCTGAAGAGTTTCTGGCTTCCCTTAATTGAACAGAAGAAACTAATTTAAATTTTAAAAAATATAATTAGTTTGACTTCCTCTACCAGGAATTCTGTAATTGATACTATGAATAAATTATGGAATGCAATTGTGAGGGTTCTTAATTACAAAGCCTCTTAGCTGCACAACTTCTGTGATGAT
>NW_020955257.1:416865-419303 GCF_003031625.1 Empidonax traillii | reverse complement strand
TGAAGAGTTTCTGGCTTCCCTTAATTGAACAGAAGAAACTAATTTAAATTTTAAAAAATATAATTAGTTTGACTTCCTCTACCAGGAATTCTGTAATTGATACTATGAATAAATTATGGAATGCAATTGTGAGGGTTCTTAATTACAAAGCCTCTTAGCTGCACAACTTCTGTGATGATGAGTGATACATGTTTTGTCCTCCAAAACGGAGCACAATCCTTGTCATAGAATATATCTTGCATGCCACAAGCTGGACGTGAGGGACTGAACAAGTGCACACGTCCTGACTGAACACTTGCAGGGGCAGGTATTGCTCGGCTTATCTGTGCAGAATGCAAATACAAAGCAAAGCAACTGGTTCAGGCTTGTTCTAAAGCCAGAAGGGTTTTAAACTTAGTAATTACAATTAGCTCAAGCCCTGTGCAATATGCTTTAGTTTTCCATGCCTAAATTAATTTTCAGCCATTGTCATGTTTTTCAGCTGCAAAGTGTTTCTTTCTCTCCAAGTTAATTTTTCACTAAGAAATAATTCAGCCACTTCTCTCTCCTGTTCTTAGATGAGTCACTTCCTCATCTATGAATGAAATTTTAATTTCAAGCATTTTGTTAAGCACAAATGACATCACACACTTGCTCTAAATGTATAAAGAAAACTTTAGAATACGTCTAGATTCAATAGTTATTTGGCATAAAACTTTAGAATAAATCAATTCCTTTAATGAAATGTAACCTTATTGACTAAAAATGTCTTTGCTATGAATAGCAACATAGACTTTTAAACATCCCATTTTGTTAAAAATCAGTGAAATCTCATGCATTATCTGCACCTAGGGTTGTGTTTTCCCATTTCTCACCGAGACTAAGCTACCCTTTCACAAAATTCACTTCCTATGCATCAGACTTTATTTCTTAATGGCATGTTAAATTGCTTCTTTGTGTGTTTCCTAGATTCAACAGCCAGCATTGACATGATCAAATTAAAGAGGCCAGAGGCTACTCAGTACCCCTGCAGCAAAACATCCTAGCTCATATTATGTTCCTGTATCTATTATCTCTTCCTCCCCAAAACCGGGTGGCTGCTCCCAAACTACCCTCCTGGGCAGTGCTGAGAAGGCAATGCCAGTCAGGCAGTTCCTCCCCTAGGACTGGCCAAGGTGCCAGAGGCTCCTGCTCAGCACAGGCAAAAATCCTGTCTGTGATGGAGCTGGATGGATGAATGCAAGGGCAATGCTGGAAATCATGCCCTGCCCTTGGCTTGTAACAGGGGTGTCACTACTGAATGTGAAGCTGAGAAGAGAGAGGGAAGGAAGGAAGGAAGGAAGGAAGGCAGGGAGGGAGGGAAGAAGGAAGGAAGGGAGGAAGGGAGGGAGGGAGGGAAGGAGGAAGGAAGGGAGGAAGGGAGGGAGGAAGGGAGGGAGGGAGGGAGAAATATCTGTTTTCCAGCCTCAGTCGTGTCTTGTTTGTTTTAGTGAAAGTTATTCACTCTTCTGAACGGCCCAAAATTGGTGATTTTGACCCTTACTGCAGTTTTCATTTGCTACAATTATCTGCTATTTCCTAGCCATCTGCCTGCCCAAAATTCACCACTGAGCCTCCTGCAGCTTCTGAAGTTTGTTGCCTTCATCATTTCAAAGGTCAGTGAGCCTCAATTCTCACACCTTTCCCCCAACTGGCCAGGTGGTGCTAGAAATCACCACTAGCCTCACTGGCTGGGTTACTCACTGCTTCTTGCAGCTCTAAAGCACCAAAGAGCAGCCAGAGAAAGAAAGCCCATCCCACCACTTCGCAGAGGAAAATTTTTTCTCATGGTACATATCTTCAAACAGCTATTGTACCAACATTTTTTCTTCGACTTTTTGATTTATATTGTATGTATAAATTCTTTAATTTTAAAAAAAGAAGGAAGTCCTTTTATTTAGAAGCAGTAATAAACTGCAGTTGAAATTGTATATAAATCAGTCATTTAAGATAATTATCACAAGGATAAACGTTACATCCTCAGGAAATCCCGACTAAGATTAAACTTCAAGGAAAATGAAACAGATACAGAAGTACACAGTTGAACAGCTTTTGCATTGACTTGTAGCACATAGGTGAAAAACGCCTTCAATCCAATACACAAGCTAGGGATTCAAACTCCATGTTGCCCTGATCACAGCAGAGTATTTACTGTGTGTCAGCAAAAGCATGTGAATTTATTATGAAAGTTACTTTTGTGGTTAGTTGCAACAGAGCGGTTTTGAAAATTGGATGCCAGAGATCGTGTTGGTGGAGCATTATCAATATGTGTAATTCTTTACTGGATAAGAATGCAATAGCATTACTGAGCTAAAGTGTTCCTGGGAAACCATTTTTGGCTGTAGATCTTGTTTTAAGAGCGCTACTGGAATTGCTGGATTAAACTGCAAGGAACAGAGGGAAGGTGATTGTTTCCAAAT